>NC_051424.1:3774756-3809756 GCF_015228065.2 Penaeus monodon | reverse complement strand
CTCTTTCTCTCCCTGTTGTTTTGTTCAGTTTTGTGTAAATTTAGATGATAAAGATTTGCCCCTTTGCTTTAAGGAAGCTAGAGGGTGTTGCGTCCAAGGCTTTGTTAATTCATAGTTTCATAAAAACAATTTACCCACTTTCGGAAAGGAGTTGTGTTTAGTCCACATCCTGTAGTGATTAAAAGGGATTAAATACATTTTTTCGTTTCAGATGTTCACTTACGTAAGAAATTAGATATTAAGGATTTTTTGTTCCTTTCGAAGGGATTAGATGTCTACCTATTGCGTGTAATTAGTCAAAGAATTGCATGATGACGAAGTATATTGATCGATCAATTGAGTTTCGTTGAATTTTGTTTTTGGTTTTCTGGGCAATTCTTTACAGACTTTCAGTTTGTGTTTCATTTAATCAGTGGTTTCTGTTTAACCCTTCTGTACAATTAATAGCAATTATGATGATCATAACGATAATGGTAGTGATAGTGACAATGGCTATGAAAATAACAGTACTAGTAGTAGAATGTTGTAGTAATAGTAGTAATGATATATGATGATGATGGTATTGATAAAGAGTAAAGAGTAATAATAAAAACAATATTTGTAATATTAATAACAATAATGATAATTTTAATAATAATGATAATTTTAGTAATAATAATAATGATCTTAATAATAATAATAATAATAATAATAATGATAATGATCATGATGATAATAATAGTAATAATAACCATAACAGAAATGATAATGATAATAATGATGACAGTGATGATAATGATAATAATGACAATAATAATGATAAAGATAAAAATGATAATTATTACTATTATTAATATTATTATTATCATTATTACTATGATAGCAATACTAGTAATAATGATAGTAATAATGATAATATTAATAATAATGATGATGATGATAATAGTAAAAATAATAATAATAATAAATATAACAATAATAATAATAACAATAATAATGATGATAGTAATAACGATAATGATGATAATGATAATTAGTATAATAATAATGGTGATGATAACAATGTTAATAATAATGTTAATAATAATAATGATGATAAGGATAACAATAACGATGATAATAATGATTGTAATTGTAATAATAATAGAAATAATAATATCATATCATGAATAAACAAGTGAACTAAATAAATAAATGAAGAAAGAACTAAACACGCCGAGGATGGCGTAAAAAAAATAAAGAAAAAGGAAACAAAAAAAAAAGACCATAGCTTCATCATTTGGGATAAACTCTCCGGGTTATGCACTCCGTGTTTCACTATCACACAAGTGGGGAGGGGGGGGGAAGACGGTAGCAAAATCATATCCACTTTAATATTCCTGTGTGGTTAAATAAATATATAATATATTTTAAAATATATATATATATATTTATATTTTAATATTTTTTGTATATATATATATATGTGTTTTGTGTCTGTGGGGTGTGTGTTTGTGTGTGTGGGGTGTGTGTTTTGTGTTTTGTGTGTGTTTTTTGTGTGTAAATAAATATTTATAACATATATCTATATCTTATCAAAATTATATAATATATAAATAAAAATTATAAAATATGTAATAAAATTATATACTTTTATTATATATATAAAATATATATATATTTTATATGTGTGGTGTGGTGTGTGTGGGGTGTTTTGGTGTGTGTGTGTGTGTGTGTTTTATATATAATATATATATTTTATATAAAATATTTTAATAAAATTTTATAGATTATATTTATTTATTTATTTTTTTAAATTTATTTTTATTTTTTTTTTATTTATCTATTTATTTATTTTATATATATTATAAAATAAAATATTAATATATTATATATATTGTGTGTGTGTGTGGGGTGGGGTGTATTTTAATTTAAATAGGGTATATATATGTGTATATATATGAAATTTTATGTATGTATGTATGTAAAAAACCCAAACATCACCCCAACACAAAACACTCCCAACACCCCACTCACACCCCACACACAACACCAACACACACACAAAACACACCAAACCCACACCACACACACACACACCACACACACACACACAACACACCCCCAAAACACACACACATATTATATATTTTATATATATATATATAATATTTTATAAAATTTTAATATATATATATGTATATATTTTATATATAATATATATAAATATATTTTATATAATATTATGTATATATATATATATATATATAAAATTATATAATAAAATATACAAACATTTTCCGTCCATACTGACAAAAATGTAGTTCGGGCTTTTTAAATAAGGGGTTGTTGCCCAAATGACCCCTTCCCCAGGGGAGTAGTTGGTTAGGTAATACTCTAATGACCATTCTGAATACAAGCTGAACATTTTGTCTGTAGAGTCAGGCAGGAATTCGTGCCACCTCTCTGTCCCACTAGAAAAAAGTGTCCGTAAGTGGTGGCATATATTTGTTTAAATCCCCCATTTTTATAATATGAAATATAGATATATATATATTTTTATATAGTATATATATTATTATAAAAATAATATAATATATATATATTTTATATATCTAATTTTATTATAATATATATATATAAAATATTTGTGTATTATATAATATATATTATATATATATATTAATTAATGTATTATAAAAATATATATTAATATATATATTATATTTATATATATATTTTATATGTGTGGTGTGTGTGTTGTGGTGTGGGTGTGCATATGTTTTTGTGCATAGGGGGGCGGTGTGTATGTGTGTGGGGGGTTTTGTGTGTGGTGTGTTGTTGTTGTGTGTGTGGGGTGTGTGTGTGTGTGTGTGTGTGTGTGTGTGTGTGTGTGCGCGCGTGTGCGTGTGTGTGTGTTGGGGGTGTGTGTGTGTGTGTGTTTGTGTATATATATAAATCTAAAAATATTATAATTATATTATATATATATATATTTTATTATATAATTATTATATGTTGTGTGTGTGTGTGGGGGGTGTATAATATATATATATATTATATATATATATAAAATATATATATAATATATATATATAGTATTTTATATTTTATATATATATATATATTATATATATATAAATATATATATTAAAATAAAATTGTATGTGTGTGTGTTGTGTGTGGTTATATAATATTTATAAAATATATTAATTTTATATATATAAAATTTATATATATAAAAATATTTATTATAATTATATTTCATTTTTTAAAATTATTAAATATATATATAATATATATAATATATATATATATAATATAAAATTTAATATAAAATAAAAAGCACAGACTAGATTTTTTAGGGTATATCAAAATTTTGTATATACATTTTGGGTTGTGTAAAATATATATATATAATTTTTTTATATATTTTTATATAATATATATTTTAAACCCCTTAAATATAATATTATTTATTTATATATCTATATTAAAATTGTGTGTGTGTGTTTTTTGTTTGTGTGGTGTGTGTGTGTAGATATACCCCTATATCCCTATACATAAAAAATTAAAATTATATTTTATATATATATATATATATATATTTATATATACACCACACAGCAAACATTATATATATATATATTATTATTAATAAAATATATATATATATATATTTAGTATATATATATATAATAAAATTTGGGGCCCCGGGCCGGGGGGCCAAATGGTTGGGGAGCTCGGCCTCAAGACTAAACGACGGAAATTTTGAGTTCGAGGGTTTGGGGTCCCCCCGGCCGGCGGTTTTTTCCTTTGGGGGAAGAAACTTCACCTCGATTGCCTACCTACCCACGGGGTGGCCAAACCCGGTTTTAATAAGAGAAGGACACCTAAAAGGAAACCCCCCTCCCCGTGGAAAGGGAAAGGGGACCCAAACCACGTTCACCCCAAGAGCATCAAAACATGAAAAAAATAAGTATCATGCGTGACCACGGGGGCTCGACATGAACCTACCTTTAAAAGGAAGAATTTTTATATATATATATATATATATATATATATATTTTAATATATATAGATATATATATTTTTATATTTCAATATTATATATTTTGTCGCTTTATATATATGATATATATATATATATATTTTATTATTTATTTATATAAAAAATATTCTTTATATATATATTATATATATAATATAATGTTTTGAAATTTTAATATATTCTATTTATCTATCATCTATCTATCAAATCATCTTCTATCTATCTATCATCTATTTTATATAAAATTTTATAAAATATATATATATATATATATATATATATATAATATATAATTTATATATATTTTTAAAATAAAATAAAATGCATATATAAATATATATATATATATATATATAATATATATTTATATATAAATTATAATTTTGTTATAAATATATTGTATTTTTAAAATATAAAAAACATATAATATGAAATATATATATATCATATTATATATTTATATAAATATATATAGTATATATATATTAAAATATAATATGTGTTGTTTTGTGTTTTGGTGTTTGGGGTTTGTGGGGTGGTGTGGGGTGTGTATGGGGTGTGTGTGTGTTTGTGTGTGTGTGTGTGTGTGTGTGTTGTAGGTATATTTTAAATATTATATATATATAATTTATATTATATATTATATATATATTATACATATAAAATATTTATATATATACATTAAAATCATATACATATATTTTTGTGTTTGTGTGGGGCCCTGAAATTAGGGGAAAGGCCCTCTATTTTAGCACGGGGAAAAAATACATTTAAATATGACAATTTAAAAAATCTTTTCCCCCTTTTTGGGTTTTTCCCCTTTGTTTTTTTTTTTTTTTTTTTTTTTTTTTTTTTTATCTGGCTTCACATAAAAAAATCCTCTTTTCGTTCGTTTTTTTCACAAATCACGGCATCTGTTCTGATTTGTTTCCTCCTTTCATTCTCTCGTGTTTTTTCTTTTCTTTTCTCTCTTTCTGAACTTGAAAATAAAACATGAAAAAAAGAGATAAAATAATTGAAAGGACAGAAAGGGGGGAGCGGGGAAAGCAAACAGAAAAAAAATGGAAGAAAGGGAAGAGAAGGAAGAGGAGAAGAAACGAAGTGGTTTACAGCAGAAGAATTCGAAGAAGTTCAAGAAAGAAGTTATAACGTGAAGGGTTTTTCGTCGAAGTCACAAGGTTAAGTTTCCTCATATCAGTCACGTATACATTTCACATACACGATTAGATGCATATACGAGGGAACACATACAAATTACACACAACACTTTATATTTTGTGTACACAACAGCCCCCAAAAACCCGGTACACTTTGGTTCATAAAAAAAGGACGCAAATATTAAACCTTACACATCCCAAACGTACCCGGGTTAAACCCACGCACAGGGAAACCCGGGCACAACCAAAGCATCCCAACACACACAAAAACACCACATAAGCACAAAACCACATACGGGTTTTCAGTTACACTTTTTAAAACTTTTTAAAAATTGGGAAGTTGGAGTTGCACGTGGAAAAAAATATTAAAAGCAGATCCTCTCCAATGTTACAATAGGCAAATCAGTTCGAGATTTTCCCAACAGCTATAATTAGGGACATAAAAAAAGTGTAATTTCTGACAAAAAATCATTTATTTTGTGAGTCATAAGTGTTGATAAATGAAGTGACTGGTAATGTTTTTTTTTTTCCCTTATAAGGCCCTATTGGGGTCAATGTCCATTGGAATAATTTATATATATTAAAATATAAAATATATATAATATATATATATATATATATATATATAAATTATATATATATGTATATTGTATATATTTTTTTTTTCTTTTCTTTTTTCTTTTTTACATCGATAGCTATAAAGTCATTATTGCTATATTCAGCATTGTATTTGTTATCATTATTCTCACTATCATGATTATACTGCTATCATATTTATCACTATTTTTCATTATCATCATTATCACTATTCTCATAATTCATATTATTTTCATCATTACCCTTAATTATTTTCTTCCCTCATCATAATCATTAGAAATCAACATTTCTTTTAATTCTCAGTACCAAAAATTGTTTTTTGTTCATTATCATTATCATTATCATTACTAACATTATCATCACGATCCCCATTATTGGTATTACTAACCTCATTAACAAACTCATCTCAAATCGTTCTTATCCCCTTTTAAAAAAGGGCCCCAAAAATTATTACCAAAGATTATTGACAAGAGTTCGATCCCATAATTACGACGTTGCCACATTTCCGAGAAATTATCCCGTCATTTGTCTTAAAAGCCGAAACAAGGCAACACTGCACTATCCGTATCGCCTCCGCAGTAATCTTAGTCACTCGTACAACAAAACACTTAAACTATAGCAAACTACTTACGAAACAAGCTGAATTATACAGTGCTATTGTTATGAAACACTTTATCGAGAAGCAGCACACCGAAAAAAAAAAAAAAACATTTGAACTTTCCTTTCAGGGCCTTTTAAATTTTTGGAAACAAACAGGAGACATTTTCCCGATAGCGATAAACATATATAATCTTTGAAATACTGCTTTAGTTTTGTGAGAATTGCGATGATTATTTAAGGGGTTTTTTCCCCAAATGGCAGAGAGAAAAATGGGAGAAATCGGGCGTAAAAAAAAAAGTAAGCTTTTTCTGGGCCCGGAAAGGGAAAACTGTGAAAGATAGGAGGAAAGGGGATGAAGGGTGATAATAAAATGATAATGAAGATGGTAATGATGAGGATCATAAATATAATGAATAGAGTGATGATGATAATAACGATTATGATGATTTAAAGAATAGGGGTTATTTTAACTGTGAAAAATAATGATAGTAATAAGAATCATAATAATAATGCTTATGGTAATAATAATGGTGATGGTGATGATGATGATGGTACTAATGATAATGATAATAATAATAATAATGATTGATAATAAAAACAATGATAATGATACTGGTGATAATAGTAACAATAATAAAAATAATGATAATAATAAAAATAAAAATAAATAAAATAAAAAATAACTACAACAACATTGATAATAATAATGATAATAATAATAATAATTATCATAATACATTATCAAGATAATAATAATAATAACATAATAACAATAATAAAAATGATAAAAAATAATAATTATTATTTTTAAAGGTAATAATAAAACAAAAAACAATAATACAAAGATATAATAAAAATTTAAAAATGATTATCATAAAGATAATAATGTTTTAACATAATAATAATAATAATAATAAAAATAATAATAATAATTAAAAAATAATAATAACAATTATAACAATAATAATAATTAATAATAATAACAACAACAACAAAAACAAAAAAAAATAATAATGAAAAAATAATAATAACAATAAAAATTAAAAATGATAATAGAATAATAATAATAATAATAATAATAATAATAGTTATAACAATAACTAAGATAATACTAATGATACTAGTAATAACAATTACAATGATAATGACACTGATAAAATCAATAATAATAAAATGAATGACAATGATAGGATAAATAATAATAAAAATAATGACAATAATAATAATAACGGTGATGACAGTAACAAGAACAGCAATAACGATATTGAAAAATGCAGAATTCAGTACATAAATCTCACATAATTACTAAAAGAAAATGACACATGTATTTCCGAGGCTTAATATATTGGGGTAATTAAATTTCAGTGACCCACCGTTGCTTCTTTTCATTAATTTTTTCACCTGTCTTTAAAGGGCCCTGTTTTTTCTAGTGTTATTTTCCGGGTTTTTATTGCAAATAATTATTTTTGTTTTTTGTTCGTCTTCATAATTTTTTATCAGTTATGCCTTGCTACACTTTTCATCACCTGTGACTTTAAACTAGGAATGATTTTTTCAATTACTTTACTAAAATCGTTTTTTTTTCAAATTTCCAAACCCTAAATTTGGGCGTTATAAAATTTTACTTTCCCGGGGATTTATACAACCCTTTCCATTATCTGTTATTTTGAACTTTGGGAGTAAATAGTATTATTTTTATTCTTTATTTTTTTTCATTTCCCCTTTTACTGACATCGGGGGGGGGACATAAATTTAATTTTACCTCTGGAAAAGATTTAAATTTGGGGGAAACCCTTATTAAATTGGTAGGTTTAAAATATGTTCTTTTAATTTTTTTAGCCGTCTAACTGGGAAGGGGAAAATTTCCCCCCCGTGAGATAAATTTTTATAGCATTTGGGGCGTTATCATCTACATTTTAAATATTGCTTTAAATTTTTGTTTTTTTTTATTATTACACTAAATTAAATTTCTAAATTTGTCCTTTTTGTTCATTAATATCATTATCATCAATGTTATTATTACTATCATTGTTTTGCTATTATTACTATTGCTTTTATTATCATTTTTAGTATCATTGTTACTATTATCTTATAATCCTTATTTTCATTATCATTATCATCATTATCATTATCATCATTATTACTGCTATTATTATCAGTACCTTTATCATTAATATAACTAACATTATCATTATTACTTTTATCATTATCATTGTTATCATTATCATTAATATTACTATCACAATCAATATCATTATTACCATTATTGTTATTGCTATCATTATCAGTATCATTGTCATTATCATCATAATTGCTGTAATCATTATCGCCTAATCCTTATCATCATTTCATTTACCTCTCGTCCGAACATCACAGCAGAAACAATCCACGGAGGAAGTGTGTGGAAAGGCATCCGCATGAACCTCAAACCCATAGTAGGCCCGGGAAAAAAAAGGAAAAAACCCCCAAGGCCCCAAAAACCGGGTTTTAAACAGCGACACACACACACACACACACCCCCCACCACACCCCACACACACACACACCCCCACACACCCCACACACACCAAAACACACACACACACCACCTAAAAAAACCACACACAAAGCAAACACACACACACACAAACAAACTTGTTGGACTGAATACCATTATACCGGGGGAAACCAAAGGGACTTTTCCCCAATAAAAAAACTTTATTGTGGATGAAAGTCCATAAAGGGGGTGGGGGAGGGGGGGGGGGGGGGGAGGCGAAACCGCTACTTTTTTAAAATAAAACTATTGTTGTTATTGTTTTTTTAAAAGTCTTGCTGTTTTTGGTTATTTTCATTATTGAATTGTCATCTTATTAAACAGCCTTGCTATTATCATGATTGTTATGTTCTTATTATCATTATTAATATCATTATCATTATTATAATCATCGTTAAAGATTTTTTTCATTTTCTATTAGGGATAATTTTTCCTTATTATTATCATTAAAACATTATCATTATCATCTTTATCGTTATTGTCATTATTATCATTATCATTATTACTGTTGTTATTATCATTATTATCACTGTTATTGTTATCATGATTATTATCTTTATCATTATCAATATTGTTGTTGTTATTATTGTTATCATTATTGTCTCTATCATCATAATTCTTTTTTACGTTATCGTTTTATTTCCATTACTGTTGATACTATCACCATTATCTTTATTACCATTATTATGGTTATTATCATCACTATCGTTATCATTAACCTTATATTTCATCATTTCAATTGCCCTACTAAAAATTGTCATCAAAATCGTCAAACTTTTTAAAAATTTCATTTTTTCAAGATATTATTACCAACGTTCCTACTCAAAATGCCTAAAAAACACCTTTATCATCTCTCTCTCCATTTATTACTTTTTCCCTAAAAAACACTTTTTTCCCTATCTTATAACCCCCGTAAAAGAAAAAATTTAAGGGGTTTCCCCCGGGCCCCCCCCCCCACAAGACAGCAAATACAACTTTCATCGGGGCCCGGGCTGCGGAAATTTTATCAAAATTTCAACGACAAAACCCCCAGTACAGGTTCGTGTTTGGAAACGCCCAACTTTTAAAATTTAAAAATCAGACTTTTTTTTAGGGGAAAAGAATTTGAAACTTGTTGGAATGTAAAGAACCCCCCTCCCCCCGCTATGTAGTCCTCCCCCCCCCCCCCCCCCCATCTCCCCCCCCACACCCTCACCCCCTACCACCCCCCCCCTCTCCCTCTCCCACAAAAAAAAAGTGTTAAAAATTGTCCCCCTTAACTAAAGCGGTTTTAAAAGCGGGTTTTCTTTTACCGTGGAGTTACGTTGGGATTGTGCTTAAAAGTGGCCAACTTTAACATTTAAAAAAGGGGAAATTTCTTTTTTTTTTTTTTGCCCTTTGTTTTCTTATTCTTTTTTTTCCCTTTACTTCCTCTTCCTTTTTTTCTTCTTCTTCTTCTTTCTTTCCCTTTTTCTTCTTTCCCTTTTTCTTCTTCTTCTTCTTTTTCTTTTTCTTTTTTTTTTTTTCTTTTTCTTTTTTTCCCTTTTTTTTTTCTTTTTCTTTTTCTTTTTTTTTCTTCTTTTTCTTCTTTTTTCTTCTTTTTCTTACCCTTTTTTTTCCCTTTTTCCCTTTCCCCTTCTTTTTCCTTCTTCTTCTTCTTTTCCTTCCCTTTTTGTTTTAAAACTTCCTTTCTTCTCCCTCTTTTAACAACCTCCTTTTATTTCCCTTTTAAACCCCTCCTTTCCTGTCCCCTTT
Source organism: Penaeus monodon (assembly GCF_015228065.2). Lineage (NCBI taxonomy): Eukaryota > Metazoa > Arthropoda > Malacostraca > Decapoda > Penaeidae > Penaeus > Penaeus monodon. The sequence goes on along the minus strand of NC_051424.1, from coordinate 3,799,126 downwards.
TCCCCTTTTCTTTTTCCCTTACAAAAACCCCCCCCCCCCAAAACCTCCCCCTCCCTCCCCCCCTCTGCTGTCCCTTTTTTTCCCCCACTCCTGGGTTTCCCTTTTTTTAAACCTTTCCCTTTTCCCCTCCTTCGTCCCCTTTTACTCCCCGCTGGAACCTCCTAAAAAGTCCAAACTCTGTGGGAAAAAAAAGTGGGGGGGAAAAAAGAGAATTTAAAAAGTTTATATTTGTAATTTATATACACCACTCAAACACACCCACACACACCCACCACACACACACACACACCCACACACACACCCCACACCCAACACACACACCCACCACACACCCACAAACACACACCCCCACACACACACCACACCAAAAACACACAAAAAACCCCACACACAAACACACCACACAAATTTTAAAATTATATATATATAATTATTAAAATATATATATATTATATATATATATAAAATGTGTGGTGTGTGTGTGTGTGTGTTTGTGTGGGGTGTGTGTGTGTGTGTACGTATACACATATAATATACATATGTATATTCATATACATATATATAATAAAAATTTTTTTTATATAATATATAAATATATATATTATTAATTTCATATTTTTTATATATATATAAAATATATATCTATATATAATAATCTTATTTATAAAATTTTATATATTATATATATAAATTGGGAATTTTTATTTTATATATATTATTAATAAAATTTTAATATTATATTTATAAAATAAAATATATATATATATATAATTCTTTTTTTTATTTATTATATATATATAATAATATACATATATATATTAATGATATTAAAATTATAATATGTTTTTATTTTTCACATCATTTTATATAAAAATATATATATATATAAAATATATTATATATAAAATATATATATATATATATATATATACATACATATTGGTGTGTGTTTGTTGTGTGTGTGTGGGGGTGTGTGTGTGTATGTTTTTTATATATTATATATATATTTTATTTTATATATAATATATATATTTTATAAATATATATAATATTATAATATTTTAGGGGCCCCGTGGCCGAATGGTTAGAGCGTCGGACCCCAAAACTGTCAACGGGCGGCAATCTGAGTTTGAGGGTTTCCCAGTCACCGACCACCGCTTTTTTTCCCTTTTGGGGAAGGAACTTCACCTTGATTGCCCACCTAGGGCCCCTGGGGGGCCAAGCCACCCCCAATTTAAATTTCTGGTCCCAACCCCATAAATAGAGGAATAAAATTTCCTAAAAGGGACCCCCCGGCACTCTCCGTGGGAAGGGAAATGGGGACCCTACCATGTACTCCACTCCCAAAACATCACAAAATAAAAATACAATTAAGTATCATTCTTGACCCAACCCGGGGGCTCAACATGAACCCACCCGTTTAAAAAAAAGATATATATATATATAATATATATATATATATTTTATAAATATATTTTATAATTTTAAATTTTTTATATATAAAATATATTATATATACATATGTGTATATATAAAATATATATATATATTTTTATATATTCTATATTTTATATATATATATATATATATATATATTACACACAAAACACACACACACACACACACCACACCTATAAATTTTAAAAATATATAGATATATATATATTATATATAAAAATATATATATATAATATATATATATATATTATATATATATATATATATAACCCTATACATACATATATTTTGTGGTGTTTGTGGGGTTTTTGTGTAAAAAATATAATTTTATTTTATAATATATATATATAATATATATAATATATATATTATATATATATATAAAAATTATAAAACCCTATTATATATAAAATATGTATATATATTATAACCCAAAATGTATATATATTATAAAAATAAAATATTATATTTATAATATATAAAATTATTATTAAAAAAAACCCTTCCATTTTTTTAAAAATTTATATATATAAACTGCTTTGTTTTTTTTTACCTTTCTCCTTTTTTTGAACTGGCTAAATTACCTAGAGAAATAATCCCGTCGAAAAATCTTTCCCAAAAACTGATTTGGAAATGGAGTTTAAAACTAGATTTCAAACGCATTTATCATTCACTGATAAAAAGAAACCCTTCCGAAAATTTTTTTGGGCTGTAAAAGGGCTTTTATGTATACATTTTGTATACAGCAATATATTCCCCCACAAACACACAAACGCGCACACCACACAAAACCCCACAGAAACACACACACACACACACACACACACAAAACCCCCAAAACCACAATATATAATATATATATATTATATTATTTTATAATATCTTATTATATTTATGGGGAAAATATAATTTTTAAATTTTAAAAAAAAAATGTGTTGTTTTGTATGTATAAACTATCTATCTATCTATCTATCTACCTATCTATATCTATCCCTATATCTATCTATATATCTATCTGTCTATCTCTCTATCTATATATAATACAATTTTGTGTGTGTGTGTGTGGGGTGTGTGTGTTTTGTGTGTGTGGGTGTGTTTTGGGTAATATATGTACCCAAAAATTTTATATAAAAAATATATATATTTTTTATAAAATATATATATATATTTTATATATATTTTAATATATATTTTTTACATTAATATTATATATATATATATTTTAATAAATATATATATATATATTAATATATATAAAATATATATATTTATATATACAGTGTGTGTGTGTGTGTTGTTTTTGGTGTGTGGTTTTGTGCATGGTATATGTGTAAAGTGTGTTTTTTATATAAAAAAAAAAAAAAACCCGAGGTGAAGTCAACACTCCGCCGACGTCAGCTGTGGAAGTGAATACGTGTTAAAATGAGAAATGAATATGTTGGTTATGAGGAAACGATCGCCTGTTATAAAAATGAGGAAGATGTCACCTGATGTGATATTCAGTCGCTTGTGTTATAAATAGGAATGATTAGCTTGTTATGAGGATACAGCCCCGTGTTTGAAAACGGGGAAAGGAACAGTCATAAACACGTGTTAAAAATGAGGGAATGAAGAGTTTTGTGCTAATCATGAGGATATGAATACAGCCTTAAATTAAAAATCAGGGAATGATTCGCCATACGCTTCCTATGAGGATACGAATGCACTCAAGTGTTTTTAAAAAATATTAATAAAAAAATGAAATTAATACAGTTGCAAAATTAGCATATCCGCATATTGAAAATGAGAAAATCAATACAGTTATGCATTGGGAATGAGGATGCAAATATAGCCACGTGTCAAAAAATGAGACGAGTTAAAAAGGCCGCCTTTTGAAAATTAGGAAATGATAAAGCCACGCGGTGGTGTGTTGCATATAATGATGCGAATGCAACCACGTGTTAAAAACGAGAAGGTTGATACAATGTTTTAGAATTAGTGTGAGAGAGAGAGAGAGAGGGAGAGCGAGAGAGAGAGAGAGAGAGAGAGAGAGAGAGAGAGAGAGAGAGAGAGAGAGAGAGAGAGAGAGAAACCAGAGAGAGAGAGAGAGAGAGAGAGAGAGAGAGAGAGAGAGAGAGAGAGAGAGAGAGAGGGGGGGGAGAGAGGGAAGATGAGAGAGAGAAAGAGGAGAGGAGGAGAAGAGAGAGAGAAGAGAGAGAGAGAGAGAGGGGAGGGGGGAGACCGGAGAGAGAGAGAGAGAGATAGAGAGAGAGAGAGAGAGAGAAGAGAGAGTAGGAGAGAGAGAGAGGAGAGAGGAGGGAGAGATAGAGAATAGAAGAGAAGAGAAAGAATTGGAGAAAAACAATGAGACGTTTTTTTTCTGATACATGATTTATGATTATTATAGTGTTAGTTCACGATACTTTATTCCACGTTAATAAGACAAAAAAATACAATATTACCATTGTCTAGAGAAGGAATATAACTTCTTCAGGCGAAAACGTGAAAATGTTTTTAGTAAACTTTAATTCTTAGCCTGACTGCTAAGCTTTTTATGTACACATACACCCACCTACATAGAGATTTATACATGGACATACATATATAGGCACATATGCAGAGGCACACACACACACATGCACACACTTAGGCACTCACTAACGCACAATCATTTATAGGTACGCACAAATACATACATATAAATTGTCATGTCCAAATACACAGAATGCAGTATCTATAACCAAATACACACACACGGATAGGTACACAAACATGCACGCACACAATGAATAAAGATACTTTTATAATAAAAAAGATAAGTGTTAAAATCAGAATAAAGTAGATGTGTAAGGACCTCATTATATAACAGCAACAACAACAATAAAAATAATAATGATAATAATAATAATGAAAATAATAATAAGTGTTGATAAAGTAAACTAAGATCTTTATCTTCGTCGTCGATAGTATTATCATTTGTCTAATAACAGCTGACAAAGTTACAGCATACACCCAACGATGTACATCATACTACATTAATTTCATTGTAACCTCATAAAAGAAAATAATACTGCTTGCGTTACGATATATTACTGTATATTCTCTTTATTTTTACGAATACTTTCGCAAAACCGATCGTGATGATTTTGGTGTTGATTCCTCTCCCTCTCTACTATCCAAATATATCGAAATTATGCCGCGGAAACCTCATCTCCCCCCCATTAGCAACAATCTTAGTCCCGATAGGTAAATTACAGGGGAAAATATGGATAACATACACATAATCAGTTATTACATTGTGTAATGCGACCCCTACCCCCCAACCCCTGCAATGGATGACAAAGAATCCTCCGCGTATGGACGGCAGGGTAGTTGCACGACCGTCTTGCAAGAGCGCCCGATATTCAGTCTATCCAACGCTCTCCCCTGCCAGCCATTCGTGGTGGATTTTTTGTTTTCCTGGGGTTGGGGTTTGGGGGTTCGGAGGGGAGGTCCCAGTATAGCAAGGTAACATTTTTAAGTTATTAGATTTGTATTAGTTTACCCCGCCATTTCCCTGGTACCTTCCATGCCCTGCCCTGCTATCGGGACCAAGAATGTTGGAGGTTTGTGGGGGGTTTCCGCGCCATAATAGCTACACATGTGTGTACTAAGGTGAGAACCTCGGACGCATCGCGCGGATGAGTGTTACGCACCAGTCTGTAGTCTTTTACGCAGGTTAGCCTGATGCACAGCTGTTAGTCTGCTTCGGCAATGTAGGACTGATGCACTAGCTGTAGCGTCTGTTTTATAGGCACCGATTGAACCTTGTCTCGTAGTTTATTCCGTGCTACAGCTAGGGCCAGCCTGGGCTCATCTGACTTGACTAATCTTGGGGTCATACTGACTTTGCTGTTGGGGCATTACCGTAACACCTGTCGACTGTTTCATGGCGTTAGTACAGCCACTGTATATTCTTTCTCTGTTGAAATTGTACACCTGTTGAGTCCATCGTTATAGTCGGTTCACGTGGAGATTCTTCTGTTGTTCCTCTCTTTGTTCCTTCTCTTTGAGGTCTGTTTACTCTCTTTTCGCAATTTTCTTGTTTTCGTTTTTGTTCGTTCGTTCGTTTCGTTGGTTGGTTGTTTTTTTGTTTGATTTTTTCGTATTTTCCCTTTTTATTTTTGTTTTTGTTTTTTTTGTTTTGCTTTGCTATTTTTTTTTACCTTTTTTTTGTTCTTGTTTCGTTTATTTCTTTATTTCTTTTTTTTTAGGCCGTACTTCAGTTCAGCGCCATATTTGTGTGTTCCCTTCTTCTCTTCTTTCTCTTCTTTCTCTTCTCTCTCCACTTCATTCTTCATTCTTTCTTTCTCCTTCACTCACATTTTCCTTCTTCTGGGGGGGGATCTTTCATACTACTCTATTCTTCTTATCCCGTTCACAGGGCTCTGCTCTTCATATCTATCGTCTTTTCTTCTCTTCGCATCTTCTCTTCGATTTCGTTCGTCGCTTCTCACTTCCCTGCTTTTTTCATTCTGCGTCTTTATCCGCACTTCACTGCTCTCACTATCCTTATCTCTCTCTCTCTCTCCTCTGCTCTCTCTGCTCTCTCTCTCGCGTCTCTTATCGTCTCGTTGCACTCTCTGTCTCTCAAGCGAATGTCCATTCTTCTCGTCTGCCAATCCTCTCATCTCTCTCTCTCTATCTCTCTCAATCTCAGTCTCTCTCTCTCTCCCTCTGCTCTCTCCGTCTCTCCTTCTCTCTCTTGCTGTTCTTTCATTGCTCTCTTGCACTCCTGGCGTGGTTCTCGAAATAGTCTGCTCCATCATCCGGGTTCTCTCTTTGCTCCGATCTCCTCTCTCTGCATCTGCTTCCGACGACGAGAGTTCGAACCCAGTTAAAAAAAGGAATCCAATTCCTGCCTTCAGAAGATTAAAAGGAAGTCTTTCGTTATCATTATCAGGTCTGGCTATCTGTCCTCCGGCGGCGTTGTTAAGATCTGTGAGGTTAAGGTCACACGTACGCGGCCGTAAGTCAGGCTAGTGGAAAGTAGATATACGTGTTATGACAAATGGGAAATGATAGTGTTGGTTTATAGGTTAAAAACGAATACAGTCCAGGTGATAAAAAAATGAGGAAATATGAGATAGGTCAGTTAATGGCGGGTCTGAATGTGGATATTCAAGTCTAGGCTTGTGTATCTAAACTATAGTATGAATGATGTTATGGCGTTGGTTATGAGGACATGGATAGGCTAGCCCGTGTTTGAAACGGGTTAAAGGGGCGGGGCATAAACACGTGTTAAAAATGAGGGAAATGAAGAGTTTTGTGCTATGTGGCATGAGGATATAATACAGCATTAAATATTATAAACTCAGGGATATGATTCGCCTACTGTACGCTTCCTCATCGGAGGATACGAATGCCTCACGTGTTTTTTAAAATAATATTATATAATAAAAATGAAATTAATACAAGTTGGAAAATTAGCATATCCGCATATTGAAAATAGAGAAAATCAATAAGCAGTTATGCATTGGGGAATGAGGATGGCAATATAGGCCGTACGGTTCTAAAGATGAGCGAGTTAAAAGAGCCCGCCTTTTGAATAATTAGGAATGATAAAGCGCCCGCGGTGGTCGTGTATGCTATATTAATGAGGGCGGAATGGCAACGCACGTGTTCAAAAACGAGGAAGGTTGATAGCAAGGTTTTAGAATTAGATGTGAGAGAGAGAGATGAGAGGGGGAGGGAGACGAGAGAGAGAGAGAAAGAGAGTAGAGAGAGAGAGATGGAGTGTATGAGCGAGAGTTTAAGTAGTTAGAGCGGGAGCTCCATCGAGAAGAGCGAGAGATAAGTCCAGAGAGAGTAGAGAGATAGAGAGTTAGATGTATGAGAGAGGAGAGAGGAGAGAGGATTTTAGAGAGAGAGGGGGGGTTTGGAAGCGCAAGTTAGAGAGTAGAGAGAGAGGTACGATGTAGAGAGAGAGAAGAGTAGGTAGAGGGGGGGGTGAGGGAGGGAGTAAGTAGAGTAGAGAGAGAGAGAGATGTAGAGAGAGAGTGTGAGAGTAGAGTAGAGGGATAGATAAGATAGGATTCTGCTACAGAGCGTGAGTAGATATAATATTAGAGCTATGTAGCTCGTTTATTCTTCTATTTCTTCTCGAGATAAGAAGATGTAGAGATAGTATAGATGAGATAGATGATTATATTTGGGCGGGAGTATTAAGAGTAGGGAGTGAGATAGAGAAGAAGTAGTAAAGAGCGATATATAGTCGTATATATAGCGTAGATAGAGATATCGTATTTTAGAAGATAGGATTTAGTCATCTCTTTTCTGTATCATGATCTGATAGATGAGTATAGTTTAGATGGAGAGTAGAGGAGAGTAGAGAGAGTATTTAGATCAGGAGTGAGATGAGATGGAGTGAGTAGAGAGAGAGAGATAGATATAATACTTCTTACTATCATTGTTTTATTATACCTCTTCTCTCTCGCTGTCTTTCACTTATCATCTATCTCCCTAGCTCTTATATCTATGGTGTTTTTTTTTTTTTTTTTTTTTTTTTTTTTTATTTTTTTCTTTTTTTTGTTTTTTTTTATTTTTTATTTTTTTTTTTTTTTTTTTTTTTGTTTTTTTCTTTTTTATTTTTTTCTTTCTTGCTTTTTTTTTTTTTTTTTTTTTTCCTCATTCTCCCTCTCTTGTCTGTCGCATCTTCTTTCTCTCGCTTTCTTATCTTCTCTTACTTCTCTTTCTCTCCGTCTTTTTTTCTCTCTACATCTGCTCTCTTGATTCGTATCTTTATCTCTCTGGGTCTTCTCTTCTCTGTCGCTAGTCTCGCTACTTCTTAATAACTTCTCTCTTTCTCTCTTCTTTCTCTCTCTTTCTCTCTCCTCGCTCTTCTTCTGTTACCTCTCTTCCTCTTCTCTTGTTGCCTCTTCTGTTTCCTTTTTACCTTGCTCTTCTTCTCTTTCTTCTCTCTTCTCCAGAGTAAAGAATCTGGAAATACATAGAGCCTGGACTCTTATTTTTCTGGATACATGATTTATGATTATTATAGTGTTAGTTCACGATACTTTATTCCACTGTTAAATAGGACAATAATTATACAATAGTTAATCTCATTGTCTAGCGAAGATATATAACTTCCTTGGCAGGCGAAAACGTGAAAATGTTTTTAGTGTTTCAACTTTAAATGTAATGACCTTTTTGAGCTCTGCATTATATAATGGACTGTGACGACCAAAATGTTTTCGTAAACTTTGTTCTTAGCCTAGACAATGCTAGAGGGCATGTTTTATGTAGCTATCATACTACCGCACGCTAGCATATAGGACTTATACATGGAGCATAGCATATATAAGTGCTCATATGCAGGGCAGCGACATGACACACACATGCACACACTTAGGCACTCACTTAACGACATGCATGCATTTATAGAGCACTGCACAATACAATAGAGACATATAATTGTTCATGTCGCAAATACGGACATAAGATGTCTGAGTAGTGGGGGTCTGATACGCAATCACACACCGGATAAGCTAGCATCAAATCATAGCACGCAGCAACAATGAATAAGGATACTTTTATAATTAAAAAAGGATATAGTGTTATAAATCAGGAATAAAAGTAGATGTGTAAGGTACCTCTATTATATAACAGGTGACACATACACAAACATAATAAACCTAATAATGATAAGTAATAAATATATGAGAATATAGATAAGTGTTGATATAAGTAAACTAAGATTTTTAGTTCTTCGTGTCGTCGATAGTATTGATGCATATTGTCTAATTAACAGCTGAGACAGAGTACAGCATACTTACCAAAAGCGATGTATCATCATAGACTACATTAGATTCATTGTAGCTCTCATAAATAGAACAATATAGCTGATTGCGTTACGATATATTAGCTGGTATATTCTGCTTTATTTTTAGGGAGACGAATGCTTTCAGCAAAACCGAATGCGTGATGATTTTGTGTTGATTCCTCTCCCTCTCATTACTACTCCAAATATATCGAAATTATGCCGGGGCTGTAACGGCTTCATCTCGGCGCCCTCCCATTAGCTAATCAATCTTAGTCGGCCGATAGGTAAATTACAGGGGTATAAATATGGATAGACAATTCCAGCATATCCATTTATTACATTGTGGTATGCGGACCTGCCTTATCCCCACCCCTGCAAGGATGCACAAGAGATCGCTCCGCGTATGAGTACGGCAGGGGTTGGCTACGACGTCGTCTTGCAGAGAGCGCCTCGTATTCAGTCTAATGCCTAAAGGCTCTCAATATTCTTCCCTGCCAAGGCCATGTGCGTGGTGGATTTTTGTTTTCCTGGGGTTGGGTCCTTGGGGTTCGGAGTTGGGAGTCCCAAGTAATCTGGCAAGGTAAATTTTTGAAGGTTATTAGGATTGTGTATTCGATGTTTACCGCGCGCACATTTCGCCTGTACGGGCTTGCCTATGCCTGCGCGGCTGCTATCGGACCACTGTAATTTATGAGGTTTGTGGGGATTTATGCCGCGCCATAATAGCTACACATGTGTGTACTAAAGGATGAGAGGAAACCATCGGTACCGTCATCGTCGCGATCGGTTATGTGAAGCATAGTGAAAAATTACCATAATCTCTGTGTAATAAATTTTAAAAAAAAAAAATATTGTGGTATGCACTATCTAAGCGGCATATTAGCATCATGATCCATAATACATAGAATGTGATTGCTAGGCTACTCCAGCAAGTCGCTGTTGTATTATTTATTGGATGCATAAATAAAGCATATCCTCATTTATTCATTTTTTCAATTTACATCGTATGTGAAATGAGGAAAATCTTTATCTTTTTTTAAAGTTGTATAACATATTGTCGTTTACAAAAAAAAACTCACTCTGCTATATCTCTCTCTCTTCGGATTGCTAGTCTCTTAGTAGAATTTCTCTCTCATCGTCTCTGCGGTTCTCTTCGATCCTCTCTCCCCTGCTCTCTCTCGCTCTCGTGTTCTTTGCTCTCGTTCACGGTCATTCCTCGAAGTCATCCATCTCTCTCTCTCTCTTCTCTCTCTTCTCTATTCTTCCCCTCTGGTCTGCTCTCATAAGCTCTTTCTCTCTCTGTCTCTCTCTTTCGTCTCTCTCTTCTGCGTCAATGCGACATCTCGGGTCCGTCTTCAGGGGCTCTCATCTCTCTCTCATGCGGGATCAATTCGAGGGTCTCGAATCATGCTCTCAGATCTATTCCCTGTCCGATGCTCTATCTCTCTGCTCTCCTTCTCCGTGTACCTTAGCTCGTCATTCTGTCAATCTCTCTGCGACGTCTGCTCTGCTTCTCTCTCTTCTCTCCGTTGCTATCTTCCTCCCTCTGCTCTCCTCTCTCGTCTGCTCTTCCCATTTGCGTCTCGTCTCGCCGGGTCAGTCTTTCAATCTCATATTATGTCGTCTCTCACTGACCTTCTCTCGAAGTCGCAATCTCTCCTGATCTCGAAGTATCTTCTATCTCGTTCTCTCTCTCAGTTAATCATCGAATCTCTCTCTCTTCCTCTTCTCTCTGCTCTATCTGCTCTCTCTCAGTCATCATCAGATCTTTCCTCTCATCTCTCATTTTCTGCTCTCTGTCTGCTCTCTGCTTTCTCTCTCTGACTCATCTTTCTGCGATTTTCTGATCTCTCTTTTCCTCTCCATCGGCGTTCTCTCATCTCTCTACACTTCTGCTCGGCTTCTCACGTTCCCTCACTGGTACGCTCGTCTCTATCATCCGTCTCCTTCGATCTCTCATCTCTCGTTCTCTCTCTTCTCTCTCTTCTCTCTCAGGTATCTCTTTTCTCCCTCCCTCTCTCTCATCTCATCATTTCTCATGCTCCCTCCCCTCCTCTTCTCATCTCGCTCTCTCTCATCTCTCTCCTATTTCTCTCTCGTCCAATCGCCTCTCATCTCCCTCTCTCTCTCCTTCTCGAGAGATGGTAATCATCGTAAGACAATATCGTCTGCATTCATTCTCATTCTGCTCTCCTCTTGCGTCTCTTCTCTTCTCTTAAATCGCTCGCGTGCGCCCCCCCTTCTTCCTCCTTTCTCTCTCTCTCTCTCTCATCTCTCTCTTCTCTCTCTTCATCTCTCTCGTCGATGAAAAAATCGTCTGTCGGGGGTCGTAGTCTTCGTATCGGTTCATGCCTTCGAAGTCGTCTCTCTCGATCGGTGCTGACTGCATCGACGCTCTCATCAATTCATCGTTCTCTAGTTTCGCTTCTGGCTCTCTTTCTCTTCTCTCTCTCATTCTCCTCATCTCTCTGCTCCTCTGCTCTTTCTCACCTCTTCTCGGTCGGTGTGCTTTCTGCTCTCTGTCTCATCTCATTTCTCTCTCTCAGGTTGCGGGCATGCTCTCTCATTCTCTCATCGTCTCTCATCTCTTACGAGCTCATGTTCCTTTCTCATCTGCTTTCTTTCCGAATCGGTCATCTTCTGTTCTCTGTCTCCTCTCTCAGGGTGCTCTCTCTCTCTCTCTTCTCATTTCTTTCTCCCTTCCCTGCTGCTATCTCTTCTCTCTCTCTCCGGTCAGATCTCGCTTACTCGATTCCTTCTCATCATCAGAGTACATCGTCTCGTTCGTCTCATTTTTCTCTCTCTCTGCTCGATCGATGCTGCTCTCGATCTGTCTCTCTCACTCTTCTCTCACTGCATGTAGAGTTTTCATTGATGTCATCTCTTCTCTCTGCTTCTCTGCAACTGTCTCGCTCTCATCTGCTCTCTCTTCTTTCTTCTCCTCTCCTCTTTTCTGCTTCTGTCGTCTGTGCAACGAGGCGGTTCATTTCTCTCTCCTCAGACTTCTCTGGTTCTGCGGGAATCCGCTCTGCTCTCTCTGCTCATCTCCTCTCTCTCTCATTCTCAATTCTCCAGTCTCTCCTCTCCTCTCATCCTTCTCTCTTCTGCTCGGGTCTGCTCTCGTCTGGGCTCTCTTCTCGCTTGCCATCTCCTCTCTCTCTCTTCTCGGTTCGTTGCTCTCTTCTTTCTCTCTCGTCTAGCAAGAGGTTGCTTGGCCTCGATCGTGCTCGGAGCTTCTCTCCTTCCCTTCACTCCTTCTTCTCTTGTCATCTCTCTTCTCTCCTGCTCACTCAAGCGTCGTTCTCTCATATATGGTCGTCTGCGTCTCTGCCTGGAGGGTTTTGATTGTCATCATCGGCTCGCATCGCCCTCTCCGCTCTCTCCCTTTCTCATCTCAAAGTGCCTCTCTCTCTTATTCGGATTCTCGTCTCGTCGGTTTCTTTCCTCTCTCCCTCACTCTCATTGCTCTTTCGCGTTCTCATCGCTCTTCTTCTTCCCTCCTCTCTATTTCTACTCGCTCTCTCTCTCTCGGCTCTCTATCTATCTTTCTTCGTCTCTCTCTCTTCTCTCTCATTCAGTGCTCTTCTGAGAAGTAATGTTTCCGGTCATGTCGACGCTCTCGTCTCTCTCAGAGCATATTCTCTTCCTCTAGTCCTCGTCTTTTCGTCTCCTTGCTCTCTAAGGTGCACTCTCTCTCAATCGTCTCCTTTCCTTTCTGTTTCTTCCGTTCTCCATATCTCTCTCTGCATCTCCTCTCTCCAGCTCTCGTCTCTCCTCGTCTCTTGCTCAGTCCTCTGTCTCGTCTCGATCTCTCTCTCTCATCTGCTCGTCAGAGTCTCTCTCTCTCTGTATCCATCTACTTCTCGGCTGCTCTCTCTGCCTCTCCACTTCTGCTCAGTCGTCGTTGCTCTCTTCTGTCTGCGTCTCTCCGGCTCTCTCGTGCATCTCTGCTCTCTCTCTCTCTCATCTCTCTCTCGTCCTCTTTCCACCCCTCCCTTTCTTTTCTTTCCCCCGTCCGTCTTATTTCCCCTCTCCCCCAAGACTTCTCTCTTTCGCCCCTTTCTCCTTCTCGGCATGCTCTACATCTCCTCTCTTCTTCCTCCTCTGTCTTCATCTCGTTAGTCAATCATACTCGATCGTCTGCTCAGTCTCCATCTCTCGTCTCTCTCTCTCCGTCCTCTCATCATTCTCAGCGGTCTCATTCTTTCTTGGTCCGTCTGCTGCTGCTCTTCTGTCAGGTCTCTCATCTTTCTCACCTCTGCTCTGCACTCTCTCTGGCTCAATCTTTCTCATCGCGTGCTCTCTCTCTCATCGTTCATCATCTTCGGTCGATCTCGATCCCTCTCCTCATTTTCTATCGTTCAGACTCTTTCGTCTGCCTCATTCTTCTTGTTCTCTCTTGCGAGCTCACTATCTACGTCATTGCTTGACTCTTCTTGCTCTCCTCTCAATCTATCTCGGTCCGCGTCTGTAACTCGGTCTCTCTATCTCTCACTTTTAGGATCATTCCTCTCTTCTCAGGGTCTCAATCCTCAGTCTTCGCTCTTGCTTTCTCTCTCTTCGCATTCCATCCCCTTCGCTTCTGCCCCTTTCTCACTCTCACTCGTCGTCTCTGTCTGCATTCGTGGTGAGAGATTCTCTCGTGCTCTCTCACTGCAACTATTCTCTCGTTCATGTTCTCTATCTTCTTTTTCCAGTTCGGTCTCTCTCTCTCATCTCTCTTCTCTCTCTCTATCTATCTATCTATCTATCTATCTCATCGCTGCGCGCTTCTCTCTCTCGTCCTCTCAGAATTCTGCTCTCTATCGCTGCTCGAATGGGTCTTCTATTCTCCTTCTGCTTCGTCGACGTCCTCTCTCTCCAAAAAAAAGAAGTTGGGTGGAGGGGGTGTGGGGTGGGGGTGGGGGTGGTCCTTCGTCCGGCTTACTTTCTGTGCTCTCGCGGGCCTCTTTCGTCCTCTTCAGTCGTGATTCTCGAATCTGCCGTCGTCAGTCTCTCTGTCTGATCGTCTTTCTCGTCTCTCTCTGTATTTCCCATCTCTTGTCTGCTCTTCATCTCTCTCAGTCCATCACCGCCCTCAGATCATCTTCTCTTTCCTTTTTCTTTTCTCGTCGCGTCTGTCATCATTAGACCCTCATCCGCTTCTTTTCCTACGTGCCCCACATCCTCTTCATCTTCTCCCGTCTCCTCTCTTTTCTAATATACCTTCCGTTGCATCCTCGTAACTAGCAACGAAACACACGTTAGCGAAAGCACTTCAGTCTACCTAATCGCTGCAGAGCGCCCTGCGTAGCGGTTCACCTCCGGCTGTACTTTGGCTAGGCTACTGCCGCCTCTTCAGGTGCGCCGCCTGGCATGTGGCAATCGCGAGCGCTCGTTGGGCGTATGATCGTTGCTATTTTTAGCATCAGCGCGTGGCTCCAATCAGGTAGCAGGTGTTGTTATCGTCTGCCTCGTGTCATTATGAAAAGCTTGTATCATGCTATTATGGTTGGTGTGGCTGTATAAAATTTTTATTATTTGAATATGGTAAGGGGGGAGGGGGAGGGGGATGGGGTGGGGGGGGGGGGGAGGGGGGGGGATGGGGGGGGTGTGTGTGGAGGGCGGCAGTTCTGTATGGCTCTATGGAGATTATAAATATTTACTTTGAAAACTAGATCGGAAGATATATGAGAAATATGACACGCGTCATCAAAGGAATCGTTACGTAAGAATATGAAGAACTTTTAGTTCAAAATGATAATAATTGTGTTATCCTGAAAATATATCGAATGTTACCAACTCACTTTTCCACGTTACAGCAAAGCAAAAACCGACCCAGTACGCGATTAGGAACCACCTGCTGACTCTCTCTAATCTTCTATATGGGCGCATGGATCTCTCTCTCATCTCGTCTTTCTAATCATATGCTATCGATCTATACTCATCTCTTCTCTCGTCTCATCCTCAATCATCAGGTCTCAATCTCAATGCTGCCCAGTCTCTTCGTCCTCTCTCGTACCATCTTCTGCTCTGTCGTCTGCTATCTATCTATCGTATCTATCTATCTGATCTATATTATATATTATATCAGCTATCTCTTCTCTCTCTGCTGGTCAGTCGGTTGCTCTGCGATCCCCACTCTTAGAGATTGTCTGTCTCTTCTTCTGTCATCTCATCTCTTCTTTCAGGATCATCCTTGGCTCTTCGCTCGGTCTTCCTCTCATTCCTTCTCATGTTCTCTTCTCTATCTCTCTCTCAACTCTCCTCTCGTCTCTCTTTCTCTTTCTACTCTCTCTCTCTCTCTATTATCAGTCTAGCCTATAATATTCGCGATCTTCTCTCTCATTCACTCTCTTCTCTGGCCCTCGGTGTCTCAGTCGTAATCATCATGGTTAGTTCTCTCTCTTTCTCACCTCAACACATTTCTGGTCGGTATCTATCTTGTTCTGTCTCTCGTCAGTCGTGCTCTCTCTTCTCTCTCGTATATTTAGGCATCGTTGCGTGCGCGTAGTCTCTGTCCATATCGGGACGGTCTCCCCTCTCAATCTCCCGTTCGTCGTTCTCGGAGTCTCTCTCTCCTCTCTCGTTTCTCTCTCTCTCTCGTCTCGGGTGTCTCTCCATCAGCTCTAAATCAAATTCGGTCCTTCTTCGATTCAAATTCTCTCTCTCTGCTCTCTCTCATCTTGCTCATACTTCTCTTCTCTCTTCCTCTCCTCCCTCCTTCTCTTATCTCTACTCTTCTCTCTCTAATCTTAATCTCTCATATTCTGTCTTATCTATCTTATCTATCTATTATATCCATATCTCTCTATCATCTCTCTATCTCTCTCACTCTCCTCTTTGCGTCGGTGTTCTCTCTCTTTTTGCTCTCGTCGTCCGCATCTATCTTCTCGTCTCTGATCTCTCTGCGTGCGTCAAAATTCGCATTTCTCGTCTTCCTCGCATGCTCTCTCTCGATTTCGATCATGCTCTCTTCATCCTCAAGCTTCAAGCTTCATCCAAATATCATCGCACCCTGCGGTCTCAATCAATCTGCGTCTCTATCGTCTCTCTGCTTCTCTCCTCCGCCTCTTTCTCTTTCTCTACCTCTCTCTCGTCTATCTATCTTATCTTATACTGTCTATCTATCTATCTTATCTATACTATCGCTTTATGCTCTCTGATGCTCTGCCTCTCTATCTATCCATCTCTCTCTCTCTCTTCTTTCTCTGCTTATCTGCCTCTCTCCTCTCTCTGTCTCTTCTCCTCTCTCCTCTCATCGGTGTCTCGCCGTCAAAGTCTTGCTCAGGCCTCGTCTCATCTCCCTATCTCCTCTGCTCTACGCTCGCTCTCTATCGCTCTCTCGGTCTCTCTCTCCTCTCACTCCTATCTATCTCATCTCTTCCTATTACCACGTCACCATCTCTTCTCTCAATCCTTCTCGATGCATCATCTCTCTTCTCTCTCTCTCTTTCTCTGCCTCTCCCTCTTTCTGCTTTCTGCTAGCTGCTCTGGCTCTTCATCTCATAGTATCTATCTGGGCATTATCTGTCTATCTTATCTATCATATCCATCTCTCTATCTCTGCTCTTCTATCTACTCCCTCTCTCTCTCTCTCTCTGTCTCTCCTTCTCGTGTCGTCCCACTGACATGTCTGGCTCACAGAAAACATGCCTGACCTCTCCCCACTCGTCACACTCAATCGTCTCTCTCTCTCTCATCTCTTCTTGCTCTCTCCTCTGCGGATAGTCGTCATCTCTCGCTCTGCGTTCGGACTCTCAGCTCATCTCTATTGCTTCATGCTCTATCGTCCTGCTCTCTCTCTCTCTGGCTCTCTCGGATTCTCCGATCCTCCTCATCCACCCCCTCTCTCTGCTCTCTCAGTGTTCATCTCTAGTCTTTCTACGGTTCTGCGTCATCGTCATCAGTACTGCTTCTCTCTCGCTCGGTCTCATGGCTCTCCTCTCTCTTCATCTCTCTCTCTTCTCGTTCCCGTCTCTTTCTTCTCTATCTCTCTCTCTCTGAACAGTCAAATAAAAACGAGTATACGTACTAGCACTTTCTTTAAAGGTTCGTCCGGCGCCACAAAACAAAACAAAACAAACAAACAAAGAATCTCCTGTTACGCTCAGCTCTCTCTATATCTCACTCTCAATCTTCTATATCTATCTATCTATCTATCTGTATCATCTCTGATCTCTCTTCTACTCCTCTTCAATCTCGCTGACGTCTCGCTGATGCTCTTCGCAACTATATCTCTTGCAATTCTCCTCAGATCTCTTCTCCACTCGTCGTCTCTCGGTCATCTCGGGTCTCTCGTTGCTTGCTCTGTCTCTGACACAGTTCTCGTCTCGATCTCCGTCATTTCTCTCTCTCTGTCATTTCATCATGTCTCTCTTCTCAAATTGTCTGCTGGTCTCTCTTCTCTCTCTCGATCTCTCGTCTTCCTGCCTCGCAGTCTCTCTCTGTCTCTGGACTGCATTCATCGGGTCCTCTCGTCATGTCATCTCTCTCTCGGGTCGCTTCTCGTCTCAGTATCATCGATGCATGTGCGTCTCTCTCTCGTCGCTTCTCGACATTCCGGGGGTCCCGCCCCCCTCTCTCTCTCTCTTCTCTCTGCGTTCTCCGTCTCTTCTCCGTCGTCGTTCTCTCGTCATCGTCCTAGCTCATCGTCAATCTCGAATCTGTTCTCGTTCATTCCTTCGGTCTCGTCGGCTCTCTCGTCATCTCGAATCGTCGGTCCTCACGCCTCTCTCTCATCTCTCGGTTCTTTCTCTCGTCTCAATCTCCTCTCTGCTCAAAAAACTCATCCTCCTCTTCATTACGATTTCTCTTTGCTCTCCTCTTTCTCCTGCTCTTCTGGTCTCGCTCTCTAGATTTACTAATCTCCCCAGTGCCCTCGATTTTATCTCATTCTGCTCAGTCTCTGCAATCTTCGAGTCGTCTCTCTCTCTCTCCTCATGTCGCTTCTATCTCATTCCGTCTGATCTCTCTCTCTCCTTCGTCCTCTCTGCTCTCTCTCTCGTCTCTCTCGCTCTCACTCTCGCTCCTTCCCTGTACTGCGAGCACTCTCTCATCCTCGCAGCCTTTCTATCGAAAATAAGAAAAATCTCTCGTCCTGCATCTCTCTCCGACTTCTGCTCATGCTTCGTCTTCTCTCTTCTCTCTTATCAGAGGTTCTCGTCTTCTCGTCTCATACTCTCTCTCTCCATCGTATCTCTCTTCTCGTTATCTATTCTATCCTATCTATCTATTTCTATCTCTCTCTCCTCTCTCGATGCTCTGTCTTTCGTCTCAGTCTTCTCGGTCTCATTTCTCGGCTAGTCTCGTGCTCTCTGGGTACTGCTTGTGTCGATGGTCTCCATGCTCGGGTCTCTTCATCGTCGTCTTGGTATCTCTTCTTCTTCTCTCTCTCTCGTCTCTCTCTTATCCTCTGGCGTCTCTGGCTCGTCTTCTCTCCTCTTACTCTCTCTTCTGCGTTTTGCTGCTCCTCTTCAGTCTCTCCTCTCCTATCTCTTGTCCTTCTCATCCTTCTCTCCTCTCTCTCTCTTTCTCTCAACTCTGACTCTCTCTCTCTCTCCGCTCTCGACTCCACCCCCTGCATCTCTCTCTCTCTCAATCGACTTAATCTCTCTCATTCTCTCTCTCTCACGGTTTCCTCCTCTATGTCTTCTTCTCTGCAATCCCTCGTTTCTCTACTCTCCGTGAGGAATTGCTCTTCGCTCTCATCTCTCATTCTTTCTGCTCTGCTCACCATCGTGCTCTCTCTCTCAATCTCTCTTTCACTGATTTCCCCTCTTTTCTTGCATGGCATCTCATCAATATCTTCTCAACGTCTCGTCTCCTTCTCTCTCTTCTCGCTCTCACTCTCATCCTCTCATCTCAAACTCTCTCTGCATCTCAGGTCTCTCTCTCTCCTCTCCTATTCGTGCTCTCTGCATGGTCTCTATCGTCGTGCTGTCTCTCTCTCTTTTCTCTTCTCTGGCTCTCGCTCCAGTCCCTCTTCATCACTCACTCACTTTCCAACATCTCCATCTCTCTGCTCATCTCTCTCTCGGTTCTCTCTCATAGTCTCTTCTCTCATGCGTTCGTCTTCTTCTCGTTCTACTTCTCGTCTCTCTCTCTCTCTCTCTGGCGTCGGCTCTTCTCTCTCTGTCTCTGATCTCAGGTCAATTCTCGTCTCTTACTTCTTCGTTTCATCTCTCCATTCATCGTCTCTGCTGCGGTGCTCTCCTCCATGCTCTCATTTCAGTCTCTCTCTCTCTCGTTCATCTCTCATCTCTCTCACGTCTCGATTACTCTCTCTCCCATCTCTCGCCTCTCTCTCTTATGATCCCTCTCATCTTCTCTTCTTCTCTCTCGTCTGTCTCCTTCTCCGTCTCTCCTTCTCTCTTCTCTGCCTGCATATTCTCGTCTCTGTCTTCTTCTCTCTTCTCTTCTCTCGATCTGCTCCTCATCGCTCTTCTTCTTCTCTCTTCGTCGTCGTCCTCTCTTCTCGTCTCAAAGTGCTCTCCTCGATCATCGTTCTCCTTCTCCTCTGTCTCCTCTCAGAAGTCGCTGCTACTCTCTCTCCTAATGGAGTTCTTTCAGTCGCTCTCATCTTTCCCTCTCTCTCTCTCTCTTCACTCTGCGTCTCTTCATCATCTTCTCGATTCTCTCTCATAGTCTCATTCGCTTCTTCTGGCGCTCATCTCATAATCGACTGCTCAAGATCTCTCTCTCTCTCTCTCTCTCTCCAAACAGACAGACCAGAGACAGAGACCAGAGAGAGGCAGACCATCAGATACAGAGATAGAGATGACTGAGACAGACGAGGACTATGGACAGGAAAAATAAAATACGAAGAAGAAGTAGAGGAGAGAGAGGATGTTGAGAGAGTAGAGAGAGAGGAGAGCAAGAGAGAGAAAGAGAGAGTTAACGGCAAACCTCGTGTAGGGGTCATGATCCATATCCCCTATAATGAAAAGTATTATATTCCTTTAAAGAGCATGATGAAGCCATTTGCATATTCACGTAGGAGTAGGTTACCCAAAAAGGATGGAGTTTACGCAGACTACCGTGCATTGTATCGACTCTCAGGAACTATGAATATTTGAATATTTTACCTAATACGCTCAAGGAACTTGCTTAGGTCTGCTTGCTCTCTCCTCGATTATCTCTCGATTCTTCTCATTCTGCGATCTTGTCATCGGGTCTCGCTCGTTCCACACATCTACAAATTCTCTCTCAAATCGTCTCCGAGGTCTTCTCATCTCCTGAGGATCCTCTCTCTGTCTCTCTCTCTCTCTTCCTCGTCTTTACATCCCTTTGCATCTTTGCTCAACCTCTGCGGTCTCTCTCTCATCATCTATTCTGCCTAGGTTCTCCTTCTCGTGCTCATCTCATCTCTCATCTCTTGCGTCTCTCTCATTCTCTGCTCTGCTCTGCCCTGCGCTCCGGCTCTGCTCTCTCTCTTCTGCTCTTTCTCTCCTCGTCTATATATCTATAATATTATATCATATATACTATATAATTAATTTATATATATACTATATATATAATAAGTATATATATATAGATATTAATATATATATTAATATATTGATATATATTATTATAGATAGATAGATAAGATAGTATAGATAATAGATAGTAATAGATTAGGATTATGATAGTGATAGAAAAAAATAGATATATAGATAGATATTATATATATATATATATATGATATTATATATATTATATTAGTAATATATATATATATATATTGATAGTTTAATATGATATATAATATAAATATATATGTAGTGTGTGTGTGTGTGTGTGTGTGTGTGGATGTATGTGTTTGTGTATCTATAGTGTATACATATGTATAGGAAATATGTGTGCATGTGTGTGATATATGTGTATTATATCAATTTTGTATATTAGTAATATATATTATACATTATAATATTAATATATATATATATATTATATATTTATATATATATATATACTGACATATATATAATAGTATCTAACAATGATATGTAATATTATAATAATGATATATAAATATTATAACTATACTTACTAGATAGTTATTAGTATATATATACATAATTATATAGAATGTGTGTGTGGTGTGTTGTATATATAATTGAGTATTATATATATATATCTATATATGCCTAATAATATATATCAGATATTATATATATATATCTTATAATATAACGTATAGTATATATATTATTGTGTATTGTGTGTGTGTGTGTGTGTGTGTGTGTGTGTGTGTGTGTGTGTGTGTAGTGTAGTGTTATGATGTTGTGGCGTGGTGTGTGTAGTGGTGTGTGTGTGATGTGTGTGTGTGTGTGTGTGTGTGTGTGTGTTGTGTGTGTGTGTGTGTGTTGTGTGGGTTGTGTATGTGTTTGTGTGTGTGTGTGTGTAGTAGCTGTGTGTATGTTCTCTATAATAGAACATCATGATGTTGGGGGTGACTGACAGCTGGGTGCCTTCCTACTTATTTATTCGCTTGCATTCCTTCTCGATCCGCTCTCATCTTAATCCCACCATATTCTAGTGCGTTCCGCCTAATCTGCGCGCTTTATTGCTCTTTTTCCAGCCTAGTCGTACATGGCTCGAAATAAACCCTTCTCTCTCTCTCTTCAATCATTTGCAAAGTCATCGAATGCTCTCGTCGCTCTCTCGACTTGCATCTTCACTGTCTTGACCATAATCGCTCTCTCCCCTGTCTGCGAGACTCTCTCTGTCTCTCGTCATCTCGTCGTCTAACCATGTCTCTTATCTCTCTTCATGCAAATTCATCAAGCAGTCTCTCTCGGTCTCTCTCGTATCTCTCCCAAGCTCGTCTCTCGGTCTCCGTCTTTCTGCGACTTCGATGCACGTCCTGCGTCGGATGCGATCTCGTCTCTCGCTCTCTTTGCTTTCTTTCTCTTGTGACAATTGACTCGGTTGTTGCCACTGTGTTATGAGTTCCCACGCGCTGCTTGTTGGCTTGATTGCAATTTTGCAAGAGGAAAGCGAGGAGGGTGTGGAGTAGGAGAAGGAGTTTTCTGGGGGGGGCCAATTTAGTATACTTTGTCGCTTGTTTTCTGATTTTTCTTTTTTCCTTAGTGCTGTTGATTGTTACGCGTACAAATACCCTGCCGCTTGTATGTGTTTGCTGTTTATGGTTTAATACATTATACCTTAGCTAGACCTCCCCACCCCGCACACACTAAGGCACACTACTCATCACACACGAACACACAGTCACCTACATCACACTAGCACTACTACGCATATCACACTACACATAGCACACACACACACACTGACGACACACACGACATCAACTCCATCACACACCAGCAGCACCATACACACACACACTACTAACAGCACACACACTAGCACACCACACCCCACACACAGCTGACTACACAGCACTTACACACATCACATTCAACTCATAGGCAAACAAACACAACACACACACTAGCAAAGCACACACACACACACATCGAGCTGACACAACACACATTTGTGCACACTCACACCCGTACAACACAACACTACACTTAGACATACACTTACCCACACGAGCACAGCACACACACACACAGTGTCGACTAGACACATACTATACATACATACATATATTTTATATGTTTTAATATTATATACATTATATATTCGTATGTATTGTAATAGAAATGGATTACATGTACATATGGCTATATTTAATTCATATCTATGTCTACTATGCTTTTTATCGCTATTCTATCTGCTATTATGCTTGTATATATATATAGTATATGACTTATACTTATACCTCTAATATAAATATAATTATTATAATCATATATTATATATGATATATATATATATACTATATTATTTATGTATATTAACCTCGTATATATACTTATATACATATATAATAATATTATAATATATATATATATATATTATCAATGTATATATAATATATGGATATATACTACTATACGGTCGAGAGTGCACTGTATTCTCTCGTGATTATTATTATTTTTGTACCTTAGTTATTGCTTTTCTGCATCTTTGGTTCAAATATAATTAAGACATATTGTATACATGAATAATATATACCTTATATCACTCATGTGGGTGAAATAAATTTTTGGGGTGGGAAACAGTTCTATTGAATGCTAGTATTTCTATCTAAGCTGTTGAAGCGAACGTCAAGGAAGAACACATGGTTTTGACATGTATAGAAGGCTTACTGGTGTGGCAGCGCCTCATAGGTTATTACCATCAAGGGGTGCAGGCAGACTAATCATCTTACGCGGTACTTTTAATTTCTGGCGTTCGAATTATTATCATTTATTACGTATCGCATTACTTTATTGAATATTTCGCTGTTTTATTCACTCCCATCTTACTTCTCAGTTTTTTTTGGATCTACTGCCTTTCAATCCTTGTGCTCTTCTCCCATTTCTGATTGCCTCTTCTTTCCATTTTACGTATTTTTAACATTTGTTTCATGTCTTTGCTTTCTTCCTTCTGTGCCTCCTCTTCCCCGGGATTGTTCTTTCTCGCCTGTCTCTCGTTTTGCCAATAGTTTGCTTGTATTTTTCGGCTCTGTGGGATCTGAGAAAAAGGGTCCATCAACTACACCATTACACAGAAATATACTACTAAGATATATGTTATTTGGATACAGATTTCATGCGGCTGTTACCTGTTATTTATTCAGGCCTGACTTCAAACATCGTTCACAGTAATAACTAGCGCTCCTCAATAAGTACGTGTTGTGAAGCGCTTTAAATTTTTATCATTATATTTAGCTCTGAGAAAAATCTGTATGGCTTCTTAGCTCTCTCTCTCTTTTCTCTCTCTCTCTTCTCTCTCTCTCTTTTTCTTGTCGAGAGAAAACTTGGGGTCACTTTAATTTTAAGGGGGAAGCCCCGAAAGGGTGCATCATGTAAAGTATGATGAGAGAGAGAAAAGAAAGAGAGAGAGAAAAGAGAGAGGGGGGAGGGAGAAGGAGAGATGGGGGGGGGAGGAAGAGAGGGGGGGGGGGGGGGGGGGGGGGGAGGGAAGAAGGGGAGAGAGAGAGAGAGAGAGGGGGAGAGAGGGAGGGGGAGGGGGGGAGGAGAGAGAGAGAGAGGAGGGGAAGAGAGAGAGAGAAAGGGGAGAAGACGGGACAGAGAGGGGACAGAGAGG
>NC_051424.1:3722256-3767256 GCF_015228065.2 Penaeus monodon | reverse complement strand
ACAAACAGTAAAGCCACAAATAAAGGAAAAATATTGAAGAAACTCTATTGCAAGGCATACTGAGGAGAAGACCATGTTTGCCAGGGGATGTTGGGAGGCAGAGTCCCCATAAATCCTCCCCACAGACACTGCCCAAAGATCACGCCCAGTCATGGCTACTTAACCCGTTCCTGCCGGGTGACGTGATAGGACGTCATAGCGAACCGCATGGTTGGCAGGTTCAGCTTATACACACGGCAACACGCCAGAGCACGTGGTGCGGGGCGTTCGGCTTAATGCGGCAGACTCCCGCCGCATTAAATTGTGATTTAGGGTGCATCCATGATATAAAGAATTACCATTGATTTTTATACTTAATTTTTTTCTAATAAGGCTATAACCTTATTTCCTTTACTCTACTCAGTCATCATTTTAAAATTAACCCTATGGATCCAGATACTTCACTGCCTGTACGTTCCCCAAAATACAGGTATTAGACTTACTTGAGCGGCCACCCTGCTGGGTGTGTGGCTCACAGGCCAGGAGCACACAAACACTCAAGAGTGATGACAAGACTCCATGCCTCCCCTTTGCAATGTTATTTTCTCTTTTTCTGCATAAGCATTTTAGTTTTTTTTTGTTTTTTTTCATTTTTGTCATTTGATGTGCTTTACCTAATGGTAATAGACTGTTTTCCTTGCACAGACTCCATATCTTCTCTCTAGGAAGTCGTATTTCTTCATCTTCTTCTTTTCTTTATAATATTCAATTTTCTGTAATACAACTTGTGCTGCCATTTATAGTGGGCATGAATAAGATCTTGAACATGGAAATAGCAACTTCCTTGTAGCTCTTCCAATCATGGCTCACGGACATTACATTCCACACTCACTTATCAAGGGAAATGATGCAAAAGCCCCTTCCTAAATGCCCATTGAGTCTAATCATCCTCCAAATGCTTAGTACACTTATGGCAAGTCATTCCTGTCACCCTGGCCCTCAGCTGAAGTTCTCATGGCAGCAATTTTCCGTCACCCTGGCTCTCAGCCACATTTTCTTATGATCGCATGTTCACGTCACCCACCCCTCAAGTAAATTTTTTTTATGACATGATGGTCACATCATTCATATCGTAGAGGTTAAACAACATTTAAAGATTGTGTGGCCCTCTCCATATTGGAAACCCTGTCATGTATGCAATAACTCTTCCACCAGAGTTTTACCAATTTGATAATTATTTTATGATTTTGCAGATTGGCTAAAAAGTTCATAACTGACTGTATCTTCAAAGTATTATATTTTGGTTCAAAAAATGTCATGAACCTATAAAAAACACTGTAGTTTTTAAAACTCAGATGCAAGATTGTTAGTGCAAAAGTCCAGTATGGGGCCCACCGCTAACTTCCATTATGATATGGTTGGATACTACCAAATCTGTTTTCCTTTCACAAGGTCAGGATGGCATTTTATTTTTACCTCCTAGCACATCAGATTTTCCATAATTAATGAAATCCAGGCTGAGTTAGAAATAAGAAAAAATGGCCAGCACATACAAACCAGCGTGACTATGAGAAACAGGGCCAAATTTACAGGAGGATGTAATGACTCTGCAGTCTTGCATGATGTTATTTTGTTTCTATATCATTAGTTATCACAAACTTTTGTATTATATATAAGACCATGATATTTAAGTCATATGCTCCATGCAGATGAATGAATTCATTAGCTAAGTTTTTTTTTTAGAAAGATATCATATTCAAAATACAATCTCTGAAATAGCACAAGAATTAAGCTACACAGACTTTAGAATCATTAGATTTTTTTTTTTTTTTCTTTGTTTGAAATGCCTTCTTTATTTGAAATGCCTCAGGCCTATTTAAATCCACTTAAAACTGATCAACAGCAGTCTTGACTCAAGCCTAATATAGGTTTTAGACTACGAGTTTGAAGGACATTGTGTGAGATAAACACAGGAGATAGCAATAATGATTTAAATAATGTAATTGGGGTATTACCATCAGGTATAAAAATTACTACTCTCTCTCTCTCTCTCTCTCTCTCTCTCTCTCTCTCTCTCTCTCTCTCTCTCTCTCTCTCTCTCTCTCTCTCTCTCTCTCTCTCTCTCTCTCTAATTTTATTTTATTTTATTTTATTTCTATACCAGGCAAGAGAGTTAGTATATGGGAAAAATGTCTGTTCACTGTTGTTCTGTTGTTATGAATCTTATTTCTAATGCCTGAAGTGATCTCTGACTGTCAGATCTCTTTGTTAAGCTTATTGTTATTCTTTTAACCTGCAGCTGATGAGGAATTTGACGAGCTGTGCTTCCAGTATGGCCTTGAAGTTGACGACATTGTTGACGACCCTGAAAAAGGCATGACATATAAGATTGAAGTGGGAGCCAATCGCTATGATTTACTCTGCATTGAAGGCATCGCACGGTCCCTCTCTGTTTACCTGGGGAAGGAATCACTTCCTCGTTACCAACTTGTTCCTGCCAAAGACCCACAAAGAAACAGGCTCATTGTGAAACCTGACACAGCCAGGGTAAGATACACGTGTGAGCTAGAGAGATTAGTGTGTATGGCATGTGTGTGGGCACATTTCCATTTGAGATTGTGCATAGGCAAGCTAAATTTTGTGTTATATATGGTTTATATAACACAATATGTATATGGTTTATGTCATTATTATTAAACTTTTTCCAGTATGTTAATTTCTATTTCTCAGTGAAAAGATTACCTTTATCTTCCTGTTTCTAAGTGTTATCTCTCATTTCCTAATAGGTTCGGCCATATGTGGTGGGAGCTGTGCTTCGGGGAATGACCTTCACTCAGGCTGTCTATGACTCCTTCATTGACCTTCAAGATAAACTCCACCAAAATCTTGCCAGGAAGCGTACTCTTGTTGCTATCGGTAAGTTTAAATTATGCCTTTGAGAACTGGTGTAAGATTCTGTATTAATTGCATGTGCATGAGGCTAATAACTTCTTGGCCTTTGTATTTAGGACACATTTACCAGCAATGCATGAAAAAGTATAGCATAATTGAAGCAAAGATTTATAACAAAATATTCTCTTGGCATACCATGGTGCTAGAGCAAATGAGCAAAATGCATTTTCAAATTCTGTATACTGTTCTTCAAAACAAATTTTTTAGTTATGCTCTGAAGTCACTTAAGAAGTCTTGTATGTAATCAGGAGACTGTAACTTATTTTTCCAAACTAAAATATAATGCTAAATTTCTGTTAGTTTTTGTACCATCACATTCTATCCTACAGGAACTCATGATTTGGACACGATCACCGGGCCTTTCATCTACGATGCTCGGCCACCAACAGATATCTCCTTCGTCCCCCTCAACCAGACTCAGGAGCTCAGAGCTGACAAAATGTTAGAAATGTTTAGCCATGATTCCCACCTTAAGGAATATGTTCCTATCATCAAGGTGAGAGTTCTCCGCCAAGTCTTTCGGAAAAATGATTACACTAAAGAACCCAAGAGGTAGATATGGAATTGCGCATACAAATCTTGATTCACAAATAAGCATTTTCATATTGAAGTGATAAAATGAGGATGAACACTCAAGTTGCAATAAGTACAGTATAACAAATGTATTCTGTTCACAGGACAAACCTGTGTACCCAGTGATTACAGATCAGAAGGGCGTGGTGCTCTCCCTCCCCCCCATCATCAACGGCAACCATAGCAAGATCACCCTGAAGACCCGCAACGTCTTCATAGAGTGCACTGCCACAGACAAACACAAGGCGCAGATCGTGCTGGATACTCTTGTTTGCATGTTCTCTGGTTACTGTGATCAGCCATTCACTGCTGAGCCTGTGGAGGTATTTTTTTTATCATACGGTTTTGTAATACATATATGGTTCATCTGTTCAGAAATGGGTATTGATGATGATTGACCGAGTTAGGATGGGTGGCAAGACTACAATGCCATGCCCACTGTGATAAAAGTTTATTTATTGTCTTTACACATAGATGGCTCTACAAGTGCTTAGTCACCAAGGAGTCAGCTATTTGTCTTACCTATCTCATCTGTTTACCCTTTTCCTTCATTTTTTGAAAGCTTCATTTCTATTATTTTATTGTCTTGATGTTATTAATATTTTAATAATAATTTAATAATTATAATATCATGAAGAATGATAACAATGTCAATATTAATAGTATTGGAAAGAAAAACATATTTTCCCGCCAATTCAAGAAATGGAGAAATCAGGATCAGTCACTTGGGCCAGCTGATAGACTCCTTGCTGTCTGAGCACACATGGAGCCATCTGTATGTAACATAACTCACTAAAATCTAAAGGGGACAGTACAGAAACCCACCGACATTGGGTTCAATGAATAATGAAGTTATCTCTTTACCAAAGTTTCTTTTTAAAGCTTCTAAATTTAGGAAAGTATGTTTAAGTTCAGAGTAATGTGTAGGTTAAATTAGGGTTAGAAACTTGGTGCAAAATGCAATAGAATTTATTTTGTACCTGATTTTTGATAGGTGGAATACCCCAGTGGTGAGAAGTTGCAGTACCCAACTTTGCGCTATGTCCAGCAAGAGGCTTCTGTGGACTATTGTAACATATTGGCAGGAGTGGAAGAAAATGCTGAGAGCATCTGCAAGCTTCTGACCTCCATGAGCCTCAATGCAAAGCCTAATGGGGAAGGAAAGATTGTGGTCGATGTCCCTCCTACAAGGCAAGTACCTTACAAGAGAAGTTTGCAAGGTCTTAAATCATCCATGTTTATAGATTTATATGTACAAATCTGTTCAGTGTTGTAGTTATTTACAGCCTTTTTTTAATAAAAAACCTGTTCAGTTAACCCATTGACACTGGATTGTCTGTAGGATTTGGTGAGAGATAATTTCAGGAAATTAAGCTTGTATATCTAGACAGATGAAGCATCTTATACTAATTCCATTATGCTCAGTATGTGATTTCATTATAGATTGCAGTAAAATGATACAACAGTTGATTGGCCTTCTTTTGTCTGATTTATCATCATGTCTTGTATCTATCCTGTGATTGTTCTGTAATGATCATATAAATGACTGATTTTAACCCCAGGTATGACATTCTCCACGAGTGTGACATAGCAGAGGACTTCGCTGTGGCTTATGGATTTGATAAACTGGCAGCAGACTTACGAATGCCCCCTACCAACACCATAGGCCAGGAATTTGAGCTGAACTATCTCAGTGACAAGCTAAGACTCCTTCTGTCCCAGAATAACTACACTGAAGCTGCCACATTCTCTCTCTGCTCTAAGGTGATTTATGTCCTTGGTGATCCTTTCAGACAAAAGGAACCATAGCTTTCCTAGTCTCTTAGTCTGTGTGTCTCTCTCTACCTGTGTAGGTGTTTGTCTCTTGTTTTGGTCCATTTTAATCCCACCTTTCTTTCTGTCTCATGTTTTTCTCTCTCATGCTCTTCCATTCTCATTTGTATTTTAGAAAGTGAATTAAATAGCACTTCAAAGTGTAGAGAAATGGCTCTCAACGTTTTAAAGATCAGCTACCATTTACACATTTAGCTGGATACAGGAAGTTACAGGAGCTTAGTAAAATTAATTATTAAAAAAGTATAAGTATTACCATTGGGAAATGTAATTCAGATGAATTTTGGGGGGATAGTGAAGTAAAATGTTCTAATATTACAGTACTGGAAAAAAAAAACAATTATGTAGCATTTAATGCTCCTTCAGTAATATAACAAACTTTTTGTTTTTGTTTTTTGCAGGCTGATATGGGAGAGAGGATGAGAGTCAGCCTTGAAGATAAGCCGTGGGTGAGAGTTGGCAACCCAAAGACGGCTGAGTGTGAGGCAGTGCGCATGAACCTCTTGCCAGGGATTTTGAAAACTATTGCAGCTAATAAACATGTTGCCTTGCCCATTAGACTGTTTGAGGTAAATGTGAATTGGATTTGTAGTTATATATTTTTGTTCTTCTTTCTTGTTTGTGTAATTTTAGACGATATAGGATCTGTTTTACTGAAATAATCTCTTTCTTATTTTGTCATTGGACTTTTTTTTTTTACATAATAAGCAAGCACAAAAGATTACTTACAAAGTTGCCTCAGTGATAATTCATAGTCATAATCAATAAGAATTTCAGTAATATGCCTCGGGAATTATCCATCATTAATGATTTGCATCAGTGAAGTTTTTCCATGTCAAATGCATTTATATAAAATGGTATGCTTCATAAATAACTTTCCTTGCTACCACCAGGTGTCTGACATTGTACTCCGCAACAAATGCTCAGCAACAACCAGGGGAACTGGTGCTCGAAACCATCGTTTCCTGTGTGCAGTAAACTATAATGTCAGAGCAGGAATGGAGGTAATACAGGGTCTTCTTGACAATATTATGATCGCTCTGAAAGTCCCATTCGCTGATCAGGATAATGCACGAGGATACACATTAGAGGGCAAAGACTGTAAGTACTGCTTCTCTTTCTATCACTACATGAATTTTTTCAATAAGCTGGCATATAGTGTTTCCATTACAGTCAGATGAAAACAGGTGTTTACATATGCATGCATATTTTCATATGAGATTTTTAACATTGTTATTCTGAACCATCCCTATTTTGCCTACAGATCCAAGTTACTTCCCTGGGTTCTGTGGTGATGTGCTGATTAACGGCGTGGTTGTTGGCCAGATAGGACTTGTTCACCCAGAGGTCATTACTAACTTCAACCTCAACAACCCAGCTGCTGCTTTGGAGCTTAATCTTGAGAAAGTTTTAGAGGTCACAAACTTTGGACATTGTTAACCCCAGTTTATCATGGTATTAAAGCAAATGTGGGAACTGTACTACCTGTATTTAATGCCTTATGACCAAATACTTTAAACCCCTTACTTTTTAAATTACATGGATATATAAACTTCATTGTTATTTAATAATCTAAATGTCTATATATATGCTACTTCTGTTTTATATGTGCCAGATGAGTCTTGAGATGTATGCTAATTTAATGTACGTATTATTTGTGGGAAACTGTAATTATTGTCTTCATGGTCAAGCCTTTTTAGAATCAACATACATAGGCAATTTCTAGGTTGTATTATTTTAATTTCCTTGCTTTAGTAACAGCCTTTTTAATAACTTTCAGAGTAATAAAAAGTCAATAACAGACAAATTATCAAACAAATATCTGGCATTTGACAGATGCCCATGTTGCTATTCACCATTGCTTACAGACAGGTTTGTAGTATGTTGCTAAACTATATTTAAGATAATATAGTTTTTATCATCATCATTACTAAGAATAATTATAAAAATCGTAATAAATAGATTTGCTTCACATA
The DNA here is from genome assembly GCF_015228065.2 of Penaeus monodon. Classification (NCBI taxonomy): domain Eukaryota; kingdom Metazoa; phylum Arthropoda; class Malacostraca; order Decapoda; family Penaeidae; genus Penaeus; species Penaeus monodon. The sequence goes on along the minus strand of NC_051424.1, from coordinate 3,759,943 downwards.
ATACTATACTGTTCAATCAGACCAAATTGTGTAAAATTGTTTAGGTTAAAAAGACATTTAGATAGTGGAGAAACACACTACAGAAGTAGGCAATAGTCTTAAATTGACAAACTGACTGGAAAAGCATGTAATTAAAAGTACTAACAGACTTTGAAATTCTACAAACATCCAGAGATATGCTGAAGTTTTACAATGCTTGTCAAGATGTTTGTAAAGCATTAGAGCCCCAAAAAAGAATATGAATTTTAAAAACTACCCAGGGAATATTAAGATAAGTAAGGCAACTGATCATGACATAAAAGATTGGATTAGATCTAAGATAAATGAACTAAAACACAAAAAGTGTATACAGGTACCATAAATAGTTAAACAAATGAAGTGCAGCAAAACTATGAAAATGCATTTTTTTAAGTATTTCTATTCCTATGCCATATAAGTAAAAGCATGGAAATCAGGGCTATTGAAAATATATTTTATTAATTGACCTAGAGGGGGGTACAGTCATCACTGGCACTGGAATATTGATTTTTTCTAAAAATAGCCTATTTTACTCGAAATTAATCGAAGACTATTAAAAAAAAATAATAATGTGAAACAGAACTGCAGCAGCTACAGGAACATGCCCAAGCAGCAGGGGGGTGCAATGTGGACCTTAGGTTTTCACTATATAAACTTTTTCCCGTGCCTAGTGTTTGAGAAATAGGTACATTTTGGTAATATGACCATACCAATATAGGTACAGCAAAGTACTTCTGCTTAAGCTCCTTTGGTTGTCTGGATGGGGGAATGGCACGTCCATATTAGCCATTTGTTTACCAAGTTCTTGCAATCCAGCATCATTTTGTGATGTATTAATAAGAATAGAGAAGAACAGGAGTCTGGCAGTCCATTGAGATTTTTCTGTTTACAGTAGTCTCAGAAATTCCAATATCAATCTGCTTTACTTGGGAATGGTGCATTTTCTTCATGATACAAAAAATTATTTTACAGAAGACAAACTTCTTGGTAATCTACATTACCACTTAGAAATTGAATGCCAATAAATATAGAACCACAAGGTAGTATCCCAAGACAAAGATTATATTCTGTTGCAAGAGTACAGAACTATTAAAAAAAAAAGAAAAAAGGAAAAAAAAATGTAAAGAGACTTGTTCGCAAGTCAAAGCATGAGCTTAATCATCACACTGAGCAGTGTCGTAAGACCAACAAACATAAATATAGAATACCACACACAAGAACAATAACAAATGTATGAATGAAGGGGTCAGAGATGAAGTTTCCACTGTGTGAAAACTGCTTGAGTCTATGACTGAGCATGGTTCACATGTCTAGCATGAGATGCAACACATGAACAAGGGCTGACTGGTCATGCCAGGTCAGCAATCCTTTAGGGCACCAGGCACCAACATGCCCTGGGGTGTGTCTCTGTTACCAGCTACGCGTGTGAATGGTCTGCACCACCAGTGTACAACAATGAAGCTACACAATATTCAAATACACAACATATTAATCCAGTTTGCTAAGTAAACAGAAACGGCAACACCACCACATATTATAAAACACCTGTCACAACTATAAACACGTTGTGCAACAGTGATTTGCCAGCAGTAACATTGTATGACAGAACATATAGTGATTGTGTAAAATCATTTATTGTGGGATAGTGAAGTCTTGCAAAGCAGGTATTTATCAAAGGAAAAGGTAACAGGATGGATGATCAGGACTTTTTAAAGAGATGCAGAATATCCATTATCACTATGGAAAACACTAAGCAATTCCAGGATTGGAATATCAGTGCCTAGTAAGGAAATCTATTTTCACAAAATATATCAAGAGGACCAATTCAAAAAGTTCTTACCCAACTCTCTCATAACTGGAAAAGGATAAAAAGCTACTTTATCATACATCTCTATGGAAAATTAGTGAAAATTTGGCACCAAACCCAAAATACTTGAGAGGGAGAGAGGATGTTCCCCCAGACAGAGAAGACCATACCTTACAATGAATAAGTGCATAAACATCTTCGTTAAGGAAGACCTATCTTTTTAATTGGGAAATTAGATGACTGGTTATATTCCACACTAGACAACCAACAAGGTAGGAAAATTAGGGATGAATCATTTCTATTCCTCATGATTTCAGTTATGACTAACTAAGTCTGTAGTCACAGTATGTCTGCTTATATAAATTGCAAGTTGCAACTCCTCAATAGCTATTTCAGGGTAATAATACAACCACACTATATTTGGAAATTTATATATAATCTATGTATAAAACTACTTGTATAAAACAATGATCACATGAGATTTGAAACATGAAATGATAACTGCCACAGCAAAATGTCATTCATATGTGAATTAGCTTAAATGAAGAGAGCTGACAAGATGAATAATGCTGACAGGACATGTAAGATGATTTCTACATATTGGAATAAATAAATAAGTGTAGTAATATCTTTCCATTTCAACTTCTGGAGATGGTAATGTCTAATATCAAATACGACAGTAAGAGTTGATTCATAACATCATTACACCAAGGGTATTACTGTCAATGCATGTATTCACTATGTAATATGTACAAAGTCCCTGTTTCTCCTGTACACAATATCCACCTAAACATTAGGTGCTGATCTGAATTTGCCCTTCTGGCGGCAAATGAAACATTTAATTTATTAAAATCCCCAATTCTCCCCTCACAACCTACAGCCATGGATGCCAGGCTGGATCCATGCGACACAAGTTGTCCACACAGTTCACAGCACGCACCAGCTGTGTCACCTGTAAGGAACCAAAGCAATAAAATAATGAAGGCACTTAAATCATTCCTCTACCACATATAAAATGACTATGGAAAGTATTACACTGAAAGGCAATCACATCACCAAATCTATATTCAAAACTTATAATAATTATCCTTAATGGAAATGTGAGAGTGTAAAAGGAAAACCAACCTTGCTGTCAGCCCCATCACTGGATGCCAGCGACTGTATGCGAGTGGTTATGGCAGTGACTGCTTTGTTAACACGAGTGATGAGGGCTTCCCCTTCCATTGGCCCTGTACCCTGAGAGCCCTCCACGCTGGCTCCCTCCTGCCGCTGGTGCCGGAAAATGGAAGAGAACTGCTCTCAATGAAGTGATAGTCCTTGCCATGACTAGACATGATGAATTATTTAGGAGACTAGGATTTGTAGGAAAAATTCATTATTCAGTGACAAGAAAATCTTGCTTGTATATATGGTGAGAAGTTTCCATCTTTAGCTGCCTGACTCCAGAAAATGATGTCTACTATATATACTGCTTTAAAATTATAATTCACAAACAATACATATTAACCCTATGATCCGCGTGATGTGACCATCACGTCAGGAAAATATTTGGCTTGAGGTGCAGGTGAACATGCCGTAATGCTGTTTTGAGCATTTCAGCTGAAGGCCAGGGTGACAGGAAAGATTCGCCATGAGTGCACAAACTTGGAAGATTATTAGACTCATTTGGCATTTAGAAAGGGGCTTTTGCATTATTTCCATTAATAAATGAGTGTGGAATGTAATGTCCATGAGCCATAACTGGTGGTGCAAATGCAGTACAGAAAATTGAGTATTACAAAAGAAAATAAAAAATGACAAATAACAAAATGCTACTTATTGTTATTATCCTTGTACTGAGTTATGGACTACCTACAAAAATGATATGGGGTCTGTGAAAGGAAAACCTTATTACCATCTGGATAAAGCAAATCAATGATAAATATAGATATTGGAAAATAGCAAAAAAGCCAAAAATACTCATTCATGGAAAAAGACAATAACACTGCAAAAGGGAGGCATAGAGTCTTGTCCCTGCACACAAGCTTTTGAGTACACCCAGCCTACAAGCTGGCATCCATCAGAGCAGCCACTCTCTGATGGGTGCCAGCTTGTAGGCCTAATGCCCATATTTTGGCCCATGTGATTGCTGTGAAGCAACCGGATCCAAAGGGTTAAGGAGTAAAATGTTACTACTGTCCAACTGGAAACTATTTTACCCACTATACATACAAAATTGTATAAAAAATCAGCTATTTCCTAATTTTTCAGGGAACATTTTCATTCCCAATTCCATACAAATAAAGTCTCCTTCCTTGAAATATCGATAACTTACCTTGTGCCATGAGATGATTTCATCCCTCATAATTGCTCTAAGGAATGCATTAACCTTGAAAGAGGGAGTGGCCAGACACCTTGCCGTGGCCACCATGCAGGCTGTGAAAGGACCGGAGACGCCAATGCTTGTCACCAGCTCTGCCAGATTTGGAGTCAGTCTGAATGGCACTGGCCGATTCCCATCCAGTTCACCTGGAATTGCAAATTTGTCTCATTGGCTATCAATGCATGCAGGTACTTGCTCACTCACACTCATTCACAAATTCTGATCAACTTCTCATCAGAAACACATTTCTGATCAAGATTTATTCATAACAATTATAGAGTATCTTGTGTACTGTGAAGTTAGCTAATCCATTCTCATTCATATCTTTTTATGCTCGCTCTTACAATCATTGACTGACTCTCTCACTCACACATTCAATCAATCATACACAATTAATCATGCATATCTATCAATTACACACTATCAGTCATGCATATAAATTGATTATGTACAATCAATCATCCATAATCATCGATCATGCTAAATGAATTGTGCAAAACCATTCATAAACAAAATATAAAAGCAATTAAAACTTTCATAATGAACTAACTCACCGTAATATCTAAATAAGTAAACAAAACAAAAATACTTCAGTAATAAAACAGCATAAAAACACTCCCTTCAATAATCTACAGTGAGAAGAGGCGACACCTAACATACCTTTGGCATCATCAATGTTGAATTTGAAGTAAGCAACATTGATAAGCCCCGAGTCCTGATGAATGTACATCATATCAGGATACAACTTGGTTAGGTGCAGCAGGTATTCCATAAGACCAATTAGGGCTAGCTGGATGGTGAGCTGAAAGAAAAAGAGGGAAAGAAGTGAAAAAGTGAGACACAGTATGCAAATACTTCCAGAAGTTGATTACACTTATCATTTTTTTAAAGTAGTATATTCCCTTGAATATTCGAAGAGTGCAAAATCATTTGTTGCAAACTTACAATTTTTCTAAACGTCCAGTAGTGAGTGGGGTTTGGATAAGTAGTGAGAGCCCAATCTCTCAGCATCGACCTGGGCACCATGGCGTTCTGTACTTCCTTCACTATATCTCGTAGCACTTGATGAGAAGCCTGTGAACCTCGCGCCTGTTAACAATAAATAATGAGTGTGCTTAATGGTTATCATCAGTGATATAAATTGGAAGATATTTATGATAGGAAATATAGATTATTTTAATTTATCAAATGATTTTGAATATGTATGGAGGATATAAGCTTTACCAGAACTTTCTGCAAGATGTATGAAATTGTTTTTCTTGAATTTATATGACGTAAGATAGCTCTAAAACTCCAAGTACAAAAATATGCATAAAGAAATGTGATGAAGTTGCTTAATTCCTCCACTGATGTCTCATCTACACAATACTTGAAGCCATCTTTGATAAAAGTCACTAATCTGGAAAACATAGGCCTACCTGCACAGATGCTAGCCTCTCATAATATCTCGTGACAGGTGTGTCAGGCTCCAGCTGCCTCTTCGCACATCGGAGCTTGTATATGTCAAGGAGTGAAAGAGAAGACACATTGTCCTCCACCAGTCTCATCTGTGGTGACACAGCCACCACACGACTGATGCTTAGGTTGACTAGCCTGCGACTCGTCTCCTGTAAGAAGTAAAATTTGAATTAAGAAGTGCACTAAAGCAGGAAACAATACTAGACACTGCCATATTGTTGGAATGAGGTACAATTTTTCCAGTCTATCAATTTCGTCACTTGCTATGTATTTATTATCCTATTATAACAGACACCATACTAATGATATAAACATACATCACTCATAGTATGATAAACAACACTTTCAACAAAAGCCACACCTTACCTTTTGTTTGGCAAAGAAGTGATTTAGCATCCTTAGCAGCTGCAAGACACGTTCTTCTCGACGTGCATCACTAAGCGAGTAATCATTAACAACAAGGTAGGGATAAACTCTGCCATTGTGACCACGAATGTGGAGCCTTCTGGCTGCAGAACCGTGCTTCTGAACTATGTCTACTCTGGGCATGAACCTTGCTATCCGGATGTAGTAGTGCGAATGCTGTCAGAGATGGTAAAACCCTCATAAAGTATAAAGAAATAACTGCACAAAAATAATATAGATGAACTGCCCAAGCATCAGCTCTTATCAGCAAAACATCATTGGGAGCTCTACCTGTCTTCTTTTTTTTCTGTAACAGAAATTGCAAATATGCAATGGACGAGGGAGCTCACCTACACGTCAATTTTCATAATCATCTGCTTGATTATTGGAAGACCATCTAGTTTCAATATTATATTCTATATTAAGTATCTGCTTGTCCAAAACTAATATAATCAATACATACAATGAAACAAAATAATCCATAAAAATACATACCTTTGGCAATAAGAACTCTCCTGGTAATTCAACCTCTGCTGTTTGAAGACTGAAATTGCTCAAGTAACGACACTTTTCTTCAATCAGGAACCACCTGTAACAGGGAAAGTTGTTACCATAAAGTACACATGTCATTCATCTGGAAATTAACTGGAAATGAAGTCTGTTTCTTCTAACTGCTCAAGTGACTTACACAAGGCTTCTACCATTTTCTAATAAAAATATAATATACTATAAACTTTATTACCACAGCCTCAAACTCCAGGTTTTAGTTTCCTATAAAAATCAACTCTCGTAATTCACATTATTCATAGGATACTGCAATCATAATCCAATATAATAACTGAATATCTAAGCAATACAAGCAACTACTCTTATATATCAACAAAACTTCATATCATAGTTCTTATTACCTCCTTTTCTTCTAATACTATTCATATAATGCTTTCCTATCTTTTTAAATAGTTATCTCTTCTGATTCTTCATGACTTTCAACATGTGATCTTCATCAAAAAATAAAATAGTTATTCCCACTAAAACCACAAATTTTTTTTTTTCTTTATCCAACATATGCAAAACACAAATCTATATTCATATCAAGTGTCAGTCACAGCCCCCTTTTCCTCCAGCCACACCATGACTCACTTGGGCAGCAGCTTCACCCTGGCCTCCAAAATCTTGATCCATTTCTTGAGTTTGTGTATAAGGTTGTGCAGCTTCATGGAGCCCAGCTGTGAGAAGTCAAAGTCAGTGGTGAACTGGCCTTTCATCTTGTGGAACACAGGGTCTTGGACTGTTGCCTGGGCACGCCTGGCCAGGGACTCAGACGCCGCACTGCCATACTGCCCTCCACCACTCACTGAGCTGCTGATATTTTCTGCAAAATTCATGAAGCTGGTGAGACTCTTTGGTAAACTGCTTGCCTAAGAAATTAAATTATACAAGACAATATCCTCTTCAACAACCAATCTACATAAGAACTTAATGGCAGGGAGGGGAAAAAAAAAATCTAAACTAGACCAATGAATTCTTCACTACATACCAATACCAATTCCAAACGTTGAAACAAGTTTCTTCACAAAAGAGAGGGTGTGTGGTGTAATATTAGCCTCTGAGACAGCTGCTGAATTTTCAAAAGCAACTGCATAACACTTTGCAAGTGCTTGGCGGAGTTGTCGTAACACTACCTCATCCCAGTACTCTCGGAAACACACCATCTGGAAAATAAAATATTCTTAGTAACATTTTTTACTCCAATAAATAAAATGTATAGCATGTGCATTACATAACTATAAGAAATGTATATCCTTTGACTACTGCAAATCTTGCAACTAATGCTAATATTTACTTGTATTAGTTAAAATGACAATTATCTTTATATTCTTACTGCTTTTATTTCAATATATAGAGCTTCAATAGAGGAAAAATAAAAATCCATCTAATCCCTGACTATAACTCACACCTGAAAACTACAAGTAAATAAAATCATAATATCAGGAACTCTCAGATCCCTCACCTGATCTACAATGCCCTCGAGAGAAGCCAGGACCGTTGGATGGAGTTCCTTCTGCATGTGCATGATGCGTGAACATCTCCACATTGGCTCTGTCGCCTTGATAGATCCCGCAGTTTCTGTGGCCTGCTGCTGCCCACTTTGCTGTCCCTGCTGTGCCTGCTGCTGCGTGGATGTCTGGCCTTGTCCTTGTTGCTGTGCCTGGCTGCCTTGCTGGGCCTTCTGTGCAGTCGCAGCTGAGGGATCCACTAAGAGCAAGTGAATAATTTTGTTAGTGTATCATTCATACTATCTACACATACACTCTCACAAAAAAAAAACTCTTGTCTTTAAAATATAATGTGCTTTCAGGATCCATATGCCTTTTTCCAAATGGCAGGTTCACAAACAGCCGATGTCTAACATCAAACCTCATGCAGATTTAAAACTAGAACTGTCTTAAGATTTTAATGCAACTATATATCTATCTACTTTTGGACATATCCATAAATACTCCTTTGGATTTAACTATCCACCACATTTTCACATATAATAACAAACAAAACAGATAAAATATTATTCTCAAAGCAATTCAAACCACCTATTTGACCTACTGAATCTTTCCATCAAAAAGAAAACATACTCACTACTTCATACATTAAAGCATCAATCTAAATACAATTAAAATATATCTAAGACAGACCAAACCACTCACCACTTTTGATACGCCCTCTCTGTTCGATCTTGAGTGTAAGGTAAAGGGTACGAATGGGGAAGTACACAGCCTGTGGGAACATCCTACCCACTTGGTTCAGGAGGTTGATGATCACCTGTACAACACACAAAAAAGTTGTGTTAGCATAATACATTCAAAGTAACTATATTCATATATAATAAACATTACATATCATATTTCTTTTAAACAGCATGCATTCATAGGCACACACAAAAAAAATATAGAGGTATGATAAATCACCACTTTTTAAGAAAAAGTTTAAGATGAACAGATAAAAAATTACCTCTAATACTCAAAAAAAAAAAAAAAAAAAAAAAAAAAAAAAAAAAAAAAAAAAAAAAAAAAAAAAAAAAAAAATAACTAATAATCTGTTTGACACCAACAGTAAGAAAACAAATCGGGTCTGCCATACCTTGCCCTCAGGCCGCACCAGGCAGGTGAGGAGCTGTGGTATCCATGGTAACCACTGTATGGGAGGAACCCCAATGCAATAGCGATCAACAGCATCACTTAGACTTCCCGCCTCATCATCATAGCTCAACAGCCACAGCACCTGAAACAAATGATGGAAAAATTGAACAACGACATTATCATTTTTGGTCTATTCACTCATCAACTTACTAACTCATCTAACTTAGAATACTATTTCTTTACTCAACAACCAAACATCCATGTAAAAGTAAAAGTATGAACATGGAAAGGAGAGACAGAGAAAGAGAGGATGAAAAGAGACAGGGATAACAAGAGACAGATAGACAAAGAGAGAGAGAAAACAAAAGAAACACTACCCCCCCCCCCCCCTGCACACAAAAACTCCACAGCCTTCTCCTCCCACCTTGGCCAGATATTTTCGAGACTTGGACTCATTCTGGTGCCGTGATGCATGTAGGTAGCAAGTGATGGCCGAGACCCCAAGGTTGATGTGTGTGGGGTCACGGGTGAAGAGGGCCTCCAGGTAATCCCCCCAGAGCGCCCAGGCTTTCACAAGGGTGTCATGCAGCTGTACTGCTGCACTCAGGGCTTTGTTTGCTTCTTCACTTCGACCTGAAATCATTAAAATAAAAATCTAAAATAGGTTTATTCTTTAAAGAGATTTACATTTCATATTTCAAAAACAAAACAAGAGCCAAATATGTACATAAACTTACCAAGCTGTGCCAAAAACATGCCCTTCAATGCATAAAATTCTGCTGTCATGTCTTTGTTGAAGAATTTTAGGTTTGTTGATTCAATCACTTCCAGACCCTGGTAAATAGAAAAAAAATCAAACGTAAATCTTCACATTAAAAAAAAAAAAAAAAAAAAAAAAAAAAAAAAAAAAATAATATATATATATATATAAATATATAATATATACAAAATATAAATAATAATATACAATATACAAATAAATACATAATATAATATAATACAAAATATAATATAATAATAATATAAATATAATATATAATAATAATATAATATAATATATAATATAAAATAATATTATATAGTATATATATGATATATAGTATATATATGTATATATATGTATAATATATATATATGTATATATATGTATATATATGTATAATATATGTATATATATGTATATATGTATATATTATATATGTAATATATAATGTATATATAATGTAATATATAATATGTATATATTATATATATGTATATATATGTCTATATATATAGTATATATATGTATATATATGTATATATATGTATATATATGTATATATATGTATATATATGTATATATATGTATATATATGTATATATATGTATATATAAATGAAAATGCCAATCTATCTATTTACACTGCACATATTGATCAGTCAAAACCTTCCAAGTAAAGCTACAAAAAAAGGAAAACAGACTAAAACTGGAATCCTGTATAGAAAAAAATAAAAAAAAAACAATGGTCTGAGAAGCAGTGGCACTGACCCCTTGCAACTCGTTCTTGCCCATTCCCGTTGCAGTGGCCATCTGGTGGTAGCACTTGACCTGCTGCCGGATCTTCTGGAAGCAGTCCACCACGGGCACAGAGGGGATTGTGTGGATCCTTGACAGGGACTCAAAGCACACGTTACTTAGGTTGTGCTTCCGTGCAATCTTGCCGAAGTGGATGATTGCTTGTGCCGAGGCATGGACACCTAGCATGCTCTGGAAAAATTACAAGTTGAGGATGAAAAAGGATATTGTTGCAACAAATCATGAATCTATACCTGCATAATCAATTAAGTCACTTTTATTTTAAAAATACACAATATAATATATACCATCAGCTAAAGAAACAAACAAAGAAGAGGAAATATGACTGATAAAAAAGAAAAAAAGGAAAGAATAACTAGACAAACAAAATATAACAAAATTGGTACTATGAATACACACCTGATTTTCACTTGAGTCATTATAATGATTGACAATGAACTGATAATGATGCTGTCGCCAGGTGAAGATGTCTGACCAATGGGAGAGGTCATCAGCAATGACTGGCAAACGATTGCGCCATGTCTTGACAATGGCCTTCATGTCATGGAGAGAATTTGTACGACCATGGACGAGGCCTTGGTGGATCTGGCAGGCCTCTTGCAGTTCCATTACCTGTGTTAATAGTGAAGCATCCATTGGTGATAGTTTCTTATGGAAAGCAGGTTAGAGTAGTTTAAACTTAAATACAAACATACTATTTTTTTAGACTTAATAATCAACAGAAACAATGATGAATATCCTTGGCTATTCAACAGTTAAAAAAAATAATAATATATATATTTTTTTTTCAAGATGATCTTTTCATAATGCAATAACAATACCTGAAGCAAAAAAATCAATGTCAAAAATAGTAACATGACTTTTACTAGCCTTATCACAATATTAGTCACAACATACTACATAACAGCTCATAATATCTCATTCCAATACACATCATCATCATTACCTGTTGAGCAGCTTGCAGGTACGGTAAGTGGATGTGTGACACAATGTGTGGGAGCCTCTTCCACTCCCTGATGCAGAGAACAGTTGCTGCCTCCACCAGCTTCTCTACCAGCTTCAGATGTTCCTCCTCTGGGTGGCAGATGGCCAGATAGCCTCGGTACAAGTTGACCTGTTAGGGTATATAAAAAGTCTTAAATTGAGTCCAGCACAGCATAATTATATTTTACTGTATGGTTGGCAAGTAAAAGTTCATCTGGAGGATTCATTACCAACTTTCAGCTAAAACAAAAAGTATTCAAACTCCTTGACACCAGGATAGGATCACTGCCCACTGTCATTTTAGTTTATTAATTTTTTCCCACATAGATGGCTCCACAAGTGCTTAGTCATCAAGGAGTTCATTACTAGTCCTACCTATCTCATCTTTATACCCTTTTCCTTGATTTCTGGAAAGGTTATTAATCTATATTATTATTACTATTACTTACTATTATTAGTATCTTTATAACATTGATATCAATAGCATTTGAAAAAATATTTTTCCTAAGATGTCAAGGAAAGGGGAATTCATGTGAGGTTATGTAGGCATATTCTAACTGGCTCCTTGGCTACTGAGTGCTTATGGACCTCATCCAAGTGCATACAAGATTACTAAAACAAACTATAGCGGACAGTACATGTACCCTGCAGCAATGGGTTAAAATAATGACATGCTTTACTAAAAATAACATTTAAAAGAACAACATACAACTTATAAAAGTAATATCAAATGAACAATAAAGTGTTTCATCACACACCTTCCAGGCTAACTCCTTAGGGTACGACTGCTCTACATGAGCCAACGCCTCTTTCATGCGTGCCCAGTTAGGGACCCTCCATGCACTCTCAAGGACCAGCAAAGCATTCCCTGATGCTTCGCTGCTTCCATACTCTTGCACTAAGTCCCACTGGTTTAGCTCCTTTGCACATCTTCAAAAAGGATCATAAGTAATTAGTAAAAAACACATAATTCTAAGCAATATAAATAAAAAGTGGTCAGATCAACACTTCACTCTTAGTATCTATAAGACTTTATGGCCATTCCTCTCCACTGCTCACACTAAATGAATTGAACCTATTTGTACTTCTCTGTCCCTTCACCTTAGCTCAAAATCACTTTATAAAAATGTTGAACTCTATCTGTTTCTTGTATAGGACTTCATCTCAATATTTCACTTATGACTTTTACTTTAATTTTTGTTATATATTTCCATATCACTTTCATTGTTTAAAATTATCCTTTTGGTTTAGTTCTACATTCTTGAACAAGACTGTATACCTCAGTCAAAATTTCTGATCCTATTTATGCTCTCTACTCTTCTTCTCATGTGGTGTGTACTTTACTCTCCTGTAACATAAACTATTTACCTTATCCATCGATCTTCCCAGAGCTTCATCTCTGACTGCAGTTTGACTGGGGCCGGTCTAACTGCCATGTCCGTTCGGGCCTTTGTCATGGCCAATTCATAGGCTGCCTGTGCTTGCTCTAAGAACCCATGTTGTTCAAAGGTCACAGCCTAAATAAAGTAAATCTTTTTATTTAGACATCAATGGTCATAATTATTGCTGCAATGCTGAAATCTTTTATTTCACATATTCAACAAGACAGAAAAAGCAAACCACAAAAACACTTCATCCATAAAATGCTTCATAATCAAAACTTGGTTCACCCTCACACTCACCAGTCTTGTCTCGTGATAATGGGCTACTGTCTGCCACAGGCCAGCCCAAAGGTCCTCTTCTTTCAACAGGGAATACATCTCTGAGAGAGAGTCTAGTATCTCCTGAAAAAAAGAAAGATCAATAAAAATAAATACTGAACTTGAAGAGCATGATGCTTTCCCTCAAATCACAACACAAGTATGATTCTCCCAAAATAAGATGCATGGCAACAATAAGATCTTCAAAAGAACTAAAATATTTTAACACATATTCTGCTCCATCAATTACACTATTTCCTACACTTCTGGTAGGATGTCAGTGCCATAAGAAATAGAGAAAAGGCAAATGATACTTCAGCAAAAATATATATTACCTCAATATAAAAGTGGTACCAGTATGATCTCTTTCCTAGACCATTATCAATACACATAATCCAAACAATGCTTTTCCATACATATTAAGAACGATAACTAGCTGACCTAAAAACAGGTACCTAGTTGTACAGCCTAGTTCTGTATGCCCACCTGTTGGGGATTGGTGACAGGCTCCATGTCATAGGAGTCATACAGGTCCTTCTTAGTAGACCTGGGAGCAGTCATGGCACCCTGTTCCAAAGCAGCCTGCTCCAGGAGAAGGGTCATGCGGTGCCAAAGGTTGTGGCTCTTTCCTAGGTACTTCATTATTGCTGGTCTGATCGGCACTGGTGGTTGGCACTGTGCCAGGGCTTCTGTGAAGGTGTGGAGGGCTGAGGGATGGCAGTCTTTCTGGATGACATGCGATCCAGAACAGAGGAATGGAATCACCTCACTTGCAATGCCCTGAAATATCAAAGAAAAATTAAGAAATCCACCATCTTTAAAATCTAATTCTTATGAGTAACACACACTATATAAACGTTGTTTCAATTTATGGATATGGAAGGGATGATAATGGATTTTTTTCTCTCTCTTTTCGTTGTATACCTCTTGGGCTTCTTAGTTTAAAAAATTCATTCTAATTTTTAATAAAAATTCACATAAAACAATTATATATTAATATAAAAAAAAGTATCCAATGAAGTGTCAACCCAAAAACAAAGAAAGCAAACACCAGAACATTTTACACATATTGAAATTTATTATATGGAAAGCTAACTGGATAGTTTTTCATTACCTGAACTGCAAATTGTACTTCATTTATCAAAATATTCCAATCATTTACAAAGTGTCACTATATGAAAGTTAGCCAATGAAAACAAACTAAGATTAATCAAAAAATAAATATGTGTAAATATATATATAAAAAAAACAAGACCAAACAGCCAAGGAGGAAAAAATAAATACACACGCAAGCACCCTCTGAAATGAGCATCCAGACTCGCGACAACTCAACTAACCTGCTGCTGTTTCTCGCTGAGGATCTTCCAAATGCGGGGGAAGAACTGCAGCCACACCCATTCAGCCAGGTTGGTGTCCATGTGGCACAGCTGCGACACCGCTGACAGGAACTGCCATGTTGTCACTTCCTTGACACTCTCCATAAACTTTGACTGGGGGTGGGGGGGAGGCAGTGTTATTAAGTGAAAAAAAGAAGAGGCTCCTAAAAATAAATGATTAATAATGAAGACAAAGCAACATCATTGCAGATGAGAGACATATTAATGAAGTTGAATGAAATGATATTCAAATTAGTCAAATTTGCAGGAAGTGCAATGACATTAAAACAAGACAGACTGGAATACAAAAGGATGTAAAAACTATCTGAAAATAATAAATAAATATTGAAACTAATGTATCCTCTATTACCTATTGAAGATTATTACAATAAAAAAAGGAGAGATAATAAATCAGACATCCAGGTAATAAAACAACAATAGAGCTTACCTGTCTTGATAACAACAGGTGCAAATTGGCCCTAGGATTGGCCTGACTCTTCACATTCCCGTCAATAGACTGAGCACCGTCTGCAGGGACTGATGACAGTTCGATGTCTATCTCATCCTGTATGCACATATTCTACATTAGGCATGGAATATATTGTGTAAAACAGACACAGGAGCACAATAAGTCAACCCATAAATCCCTAAACACAAAATGAGCTGACTGGACTCGTAAATTTTGCTACAGACATATTTGACTTATACATTACCTGCCTAGTTTGGTAATAGAGCAAACCTACCAAAGCACTTCTTAAAGACCTCTTCCAGTCCTTGCAGAGCCAATGTACCATATTCTAGATATTTACTATGCATCACTGTACATTTTCTTCAATAATGTCAACTATAACAACTAATATTCTATCACAGTTTACTGTAAATGCATATCTGATACATGAAAATGCAGTGATAAACATACACATCCACATGTGCACATGCACACACACAGACACACACACACTTGTACAAAAGCAACTAGAATGCAATGAAATTCCAGATTCTCAACTTGAATTGTCAAAGACTTGCATATTCTGTCTGTCTTTAAGAAAAATCTAACATTAACTTTATCAGTCTATCAGTTGCTATAGTAAACCACCACTGGTTTCCGAGTGGACTTTTTTTCTTGCTATACATTATATTGAGCTCTTGCCTGTTCACTCTACTAAAAAAAAAATAAAAAAAAATTCATTGTAATGTTCATGAAAACTTTCTCCTTGTGCTAAGTGAATCGAAAATTTCTATCATTCCTGTGAATAATGCTAAGAGGAGTATCATATGTAATTTTTCTATAACTTATAAAAAGGCTTATACACAATTTGGATACTGAGAAAAAGGTTGCTTATGTCTTCAAATATTAAAGTGGACTACAATATGGATAACTCATACCATGCTTTTACTTAGTGCTACACACACTAGATGCAAATCTACTTTGAAGAGAATGAAGATTTACTGAAAGATGCTCCACTAACACAGGATATCTGCTTCTAAATTCAAACCTACAGTATAAATATTTCTCAGTAAATAATTAATATAAAGAAATAGTTGGTCTATATTTTGGATAGTAATGCAAGACCACTAACTAACCACTAACATAAATTAAATAATAAATCAATCTACCATGCAAATAAAATCCCTCAAAAGTAAACTCAAGGCAAAACTTGTATAAGATACAAAGTACAAAATTTTAGTGCTAAATAAGCATGATCATATGCCATAAAAAAAAAAATTATATAATATATAAAAAAAAATATATATATATATATATATATATATATATATATTATATATATATATAATTCATATTATATATACAGACATTCATATATAATATATATTACATATGAATGTCTGTAATATAATATAATATAATATAATATAATATAATATAATATAATATAATATAATATAATATAATATATAATATAATATAATATATATATATATATATATATTACATATTACATATATACGCACACACACCATCAATCCATAACACAGCCTCATCTGAAGGTGGTCATTTTTTTCAGATGATCAAATTTGTTAGAAGTGATAAAATTTGCTCAGTCATAAGGCAGGATCATTAGACTTCCACCAAAGGCATGCTTGGCACATTCATTCAAGATGCTGTATACAATCACTATTCACCATTTGACCCTCTTTCCAATCCAACATTCAAGACCACCAACCAGTCTTTCACTGTTAAATTCCTCCTGGCTTTCTTTAGCACTCTGACTTTCCATGTCATAAAGCATATTATAAATCATTAACTTGTTAAATATTCTACCACTGCAATCTTTTCTTTTTTTACATACATTTTATATTCATATGTGAGTTCATATCCTTTCTTACACTCTTCAACCTTCAAGTGTCATAATAATCTTCCCTCTACCTTAAATCTCTTACAAAACTTACCAATCACTCATCATTACCTTTCAATGCAACCATAAAAAATAAATGCATCCCCTAAAATCCAACAAAACAAAGTTAACAAGTCATTCAACTATTCAGCCGTGTGCCTGGTTAGTAAGGTGACACTGCAACAGAAAAAAAAGGATGCAGAATTAAAAGTATCAAAATAAACCAATCCAAAAACTAATGAGCTCCTTCTTATACATCGGGTCAGACAGGCATTCCTGATTTATGCAACACACCTCGAGTGGCAGCGTGACAGACTGGGTCTTTACCTCCTTATCTACAGAGGAATCGAGGGCCTGATCAAGGTCAGACGCCTCCTCCTTTATGCTGGCAAAGACCGAGAAGTTGGCTCTCTCAGCTGCATCTGCCCAGTTAATCACAGCTGTTACTCCTGGCAGAAGCACCTGTTGTGACGAGTTCTGGATCTGAGTACCTGTAAGTTGAATAAAAATACTACATAAGGCTAAAGACAATCAATAATGAAGAGCAATATAATTCCAATCTCCTACAGTATACAATGATGCTTGTTAGACACTTGATCTGTCCTGAAAGTCCTGCCAGGAACTTATCATTCCAATTCATGATAGACCTAGACAGAGTTGAAAGTCCAATCTCTCCTAATGAAAAAACAACATTCAGAGTTTCATTAGAGGTTTCCGAGCCAATATTCCAGCTACCAACCCACTCACAACAGAATCTCCCAGCACCATATCCAACCACATGCTGGGAAACACATGGAGTCAAGCTTCTTGAGGAAAAAATTAGGAGTATACAAAACATAAATCTATCTTACTCTTTATGCTCTTGGCTGCAGAATAAACAATTGTTTAGGCAATGAGGCTAAAAAGAAGCTTTAAGGGAATCAACAGCTGACAGAAACATACGCACAACTTTCACATGGAAAGTCATACATTTTTTTTGCAGATTTTACCTAATAATAAACCAAAATACTCTCAAACTATTGAAAAACACTCAAAAATGGATAAATTATATAAATATTTATGAGTCTATATGCCCTTGAGCCTATCTTTCTTAGAAGTTGCTACCAGCTTTGTCCTCAGGTGGAACTAGCCATAGCTAGGAATGCATGAAAATAACACTCTGAATACAAGAACCCAGGCTGATACTACTGATATTTACATATTCACAATGCATCCTTATGCTGTTAAAAATGTCCTGGTAATTTTAAATAACCATAGTTTTTTTCTGGATGCAAAAGTAGACATAAACAAAATGTTATATTTATGATATTTTTGTACATATAAAATTTGGCTTTTCAGCATTTTTACAAATCAAAATAGACCCTTTCAAGATTCCCAACAAGAAAAACTGCAACATTGTTCAGATTAACACTCATTGTTTTGTAACCTGAAACATGTAAGGGGTAAAAGGCTATGGATTATATGTTACTTCTTAAATGATGCACATAACTTCTACACATTTCTCAGGTAAAACACCATCAAATTCACACTGAAAATAAGCTGACAACTTTGTCACCAGCTACAGAACAGGGGAACCCACGACCAACTCACTCTGCTGAGCTGTAACAAGGAGAAGTTGAATGCACTGTTTGATCCAGTAGTGTGGCCCCATGTGGTCCCAGTTTTGAGAACAGATGATGTACAGAAGCCGATCACTCAAGCGGGATCTCATGCTCTCGTGGAACACCTAGTAATGTGAAATGCTTTTGATAAATGTATGGAAAATTTTGTACCTCAGAATTGTTATATCAAACCAAACAGTTAATACCAACTAGGAATCCTTTTTTTACTTAGACTTTTAGGCATCAGAGAAAATTCATACAGGGGTACTGTAGTAACACTGATGCAAAAGGAATGCTCTCTCAATGCTATTTAGACAGGACAGACAGTAGAATAACAACTGGTAATGTACTTTACCTGGAAAAATTTGGCTCTAATGGGAGGCTGTGTGCACCGTAACCCAGCCAAGAAGGCAGGCTCAAGTTTCGCAGTGAGTTCTGTATTCCTCAGCGTCTCATCACGGTAAACATGATTGACCAACTCCAAGAACTGAGCCATTAGTTCTGTATCCTCTGAGAATCTTTTCTCTACATACTGCATGAGTTTTACCAAAAGTATGGACTTCTCACGCAAACTTGGACCTTGATTGATGGCAATTGGAGTTTTGTTTTTGACCCATTCTTCCACCATCTGCAAGAAAATAATAATGTTGCCAAAATTAACAAATATTGACATTTCTTATGACTACATGCTTAAAGCCACTATTATCAATACTAAATACTTATTCATAAAACATTAATAGCTACACATTTCAGGTTTAGTAAATGAGTCATACCTTGGTGATAGCCTTCATGACCTTGACATCAGGAGTCTTCTCAATGAGGCCAACTAAAATGGTGCCAATAAAAGCCTTGCCCATTTCCACACCCATCACTCCCACACGGTTCTTCACCAAGTCAAGAGACAGGATCAACAGTTCACTGCCCACTGCAAATTCAACAGAGAAATATAGATATTAATTCCCGGGTTGTATAACTGAAATACTTACACAATGTTCATTAACTTTGCAAAAGAATTGCTTTTAGCTCAACTGATAAAGAAAATAAATAACAGTTACTAACAATTGCAGCACATATGTGACAAGAATATTTACTAAAAACCACAAGCAGCATCGGTCATATTATACAATCAAACTAGGGCACTTTACCTGTGCTGTTATCCGTGGAAGGATGGTTGAGATGGTCTCGTGCCATCCTCTGCAAGACCTTCATGAAGGGCATGATGAGGCGATCAATGTAGCATGGATTGTTCTGGCATGCTGCTTTCAGGATCATCAGTGTGCCAAAGAGTGATGTAGGAGAAGCATTGGCATTTTTCTCATACGATGTCAAACCATCGAAGACAATCTTGGCAATTCTGGCATACAGATCTTCAAGCTCTTCAAAGCGGGAAGCCACGGTGGCAGAAGTTGGCTCGGTAGGAAACGTGGACATGAGCCTGGCCAGCAGTGTGTGTGTGAGGCGCACAACACGAGAGTTACTACAGGCCATACAAGCCACCAATCCTCTTGTCAAGCCTCTCATTGCTCCCAGGATCTGCTCACGCCTCAAAGTCCCAATGAGGTACGTCAGAACTTCCAAGCCAACACAAACGTTTGCCAGGTTTGGCTGTGTTGACTCCAAGTTGAGGAAAAGTTTGTCCAGCCATGCCAACTTGGGGTCAGCATGCGGCCACATGTCTGGTTTGAGGGCTCGCTTCAGCAGTGCCACACAGCGCCTAGACAGTGCTTCACCAGGAGCTACTGTTCCAGGTGTGGTTGTGCTCTCATTTACCTGACATGCCAGTCGTAGCAAAAAGTAAACAACAGCATCAGCATGTGCTTTTTCCATGGGCTTTGTGGCATCGATACTTCCCCGGGAACTTGCTCCTACAGACACTCTTGCCCTCTTTGCCTCGGGGCCATCGGTCGATGAGGAGCGCTTTATGCCACCTGGCTGGTGAAGTTGCTGGGCTAATTCATTGCCACCATCACCATCTGTCTCCTCTCTTACTCTTTCTTCTTCCCATTTGATACATACCTGAAATATTATGAAAATTATAATATATAATATATAATATATAATATATATAATATACATATATATATAATACATATATATACATATAAATAAATATATATATAAATTACATATATATATATATATATACATATAAATATATATATATATATAATAATAAATATAATATAAAAATATAATAAAATAATAATATAATATAATTATATATATATATATATAATATATATTATATAATATATATATATATATAATATATATAATATATATATAATATATATATATTTATAATATAAATAATATAATATATTAATATTATATATATATAATATATATATATAATATATATATATATATTATATATATATATATTATATATATATAATATATGATATAGTATATAAATATTAATATATTAATATACTATATATATACTATATATAATTATGTGTTAAACTATATGCTGATATATAGATATAATATTCATATAATCAGTGATTAATCATATAGCATATATACACTCATAAATAACAAGATTTGTCATATAGATTATACTAATACAGTATCATATATATAATATATACTGATTATATATTATATAATAATATATCATAATTATATGACATCTATAGATACTAAATACTATATATACATGATAATACATATATATATTACTATAATTTAATATAACATAAATAGATATATATATTACTTATACTATAATATATCATATAATTATATTATCAAAAAATATAGTATGAATAACTATAGATTTTAAAGCATAGTAATTTAATAATATAATTGAATATAATAATGCTATATATAAGAATTATATAATCAGCATAATAAATATACTAAAATAAATGACATATATATATATATAACATACTAGTCTATGACATAATATCATATACAATTCAGATTTATCTGATGATTCACAATGTCACAATTGGATAGTACAATATTACTATAATATATATATCAACATGAATCAAAAAATAAATATTATATTAAGTATAAAAATCATATTCATACTAAATCGATAATAAGCATACCTATTGAGTATATTGACTTTATGGAATATAGAATAAATCAAAAGACATAATGATGTCATTTGCAATATATAAAATACATATCGAAAATCGAATAACAGCTATCACAGAATGTTGCACAGATTTGCTCATGATAGATTGGTCACTGCATCATAAGCTATTCATTATAATGCAGAATATTCCAACATGCATATTGAACAGTGCTACAATACAAATTGAAATCAATTTACATTACGTACATTTATCTATTGCTTTTATATAACAAATACAATGAATCAGTGAATACTATGGATATTAACATCATTGCATATTAAAAACAGGATGACAAACTAAAGATTTTGGAATTTCACCATACTATGATATCAATATAATTAGTTCTATAAACAATACAATAACATATATATCTAACTAAAAAGAATAGAAATTATCTCATGAATATAATATCCATGTTTTTCTAATAAAACAAAAGTGAAGAACTAGATAGCCAATGCTTAGATGTAATAATACTATATTGACAAACAAACACTCCTAACAAAACAAAAAATATGAAACTACATGAATACTAACAATTTATACTAACCAGCAAGATCAGATAGAAAAACACAGACATTTGGCATCATATGCATACTGGTATAATCACGATCTCATTCCATCTTTCTCCGCATGATTAATAACTTCATTAGTATCGATATCACTCAATAAACAAATAATAATAAACATAATAAAAGGTTTGACACTGTATTAGAACAAAACAAGGAAAGACAAACTAAGGAGTTTTAAAGCAGAATGTTCAAAAAACATCATGACTTATGAATGTGGAATTACTAATATCTGAGGTTCATAATGATATAGAACTATAGTAGGTCACACTGCCATGGTCATGAAACATATAATATTGCTACAAAAGAAATATGCAACATACGGTCAATGCTGCATACCCGAATCAACTGAGATATCACCCAATGTTCTTTACACTACAGTACAAAGCAAGAAAGTTGCAAAAAGGGAGGGAACAGGGGAAGAAACGACAATGCATCTACATTTTGGGGAATTAGTTATCAACTGTATGTGGTGCACCCTAATACACACAAACACACACATACAAACATGACCCACACCAACAAACACAGAGGCACAGAGTATATATAAAATGGAAAAAAATAGCCACTGATAGTTCTACTCAGGAACAGCAATTACCATAAGTCACTTCCACCCTTAAACCCTCATGACAGTAAGTACTTGCACTGATTTCTAAATGAAGGAATATATATATAAATTCAGGCAAGAGACCAGTTTATGAGCCAGTCAGAAACAATCTACATGCAAAAAGATAATTAATAATACATATAATGAAAAACCCTTTCCCTAAGAGATGAAAAAGTAATAAAACAGGAATGTGCAGCATCATGAGAAGAAGCCACCTGATGGTACAATTCTCATGCACTGCTCAGATTATTTGACACAAGCACTGCTTTTAGCTCACCCTGTCTTTAGATGCCAAAGGAATACTCAGCACTCAAAATGCTATTTGAACAGAATTCATACAATACAGAGATCATAAATGAAAGGAGTAATTTCTGTTTAACCATTACCACCAGGTACATGTACTATACACTGTTTTTTTTTTTTTCCTTACACACAGATGGGTCCACCAAGGAGTCAATAAGTAGGCCCGTAGTGACCTTACCTGGTTTCCCCATTCTTTGTATTTTCTCCCCAATGCTATTAATAGTGATGCTATTAGTACAGTTTGCATTATCACTCTCATAATAATACATAATAAATAATAACAGATAAAAAAAAATATCAAAATCAAAGAAAATGGTAAACAGGTGAGATGAGTGGGACTAGTAATCAATTCTGGTGACTGAGCTTTCATGGAGCCATCCATCTGTAAATAAAATCTGCAAACAAAAATCACAGTGGACTTGGCATGTATGTATTGCCCATCCTGATGTCATTGGGTTATATTTATATCTCATGTGCAGCTTATTATGAAAATTACCAAACTGCATATCTAAGGGTCTGCATTCATATTAAATATCTAAAATCAGGAAAGAATAAAAAATAGTCTCTTTTCTGCTGTTACCAATGCAAACTATAAACATAAAATATTCCAAGATCTTGGAAACTAAACATTCATCCTACTCTCCCATTTCTTCTTCCTCCTTCTTTATTTCCTCCCTCTCTTATTTCCTCTTTGTTCATTTGATCCTACCACTCTTTCCTTCTTCATTTTTATCATTTCATTATCATCCTAATTATCATTACTTTTATTATTATTATTCTTTCTAATCTTTCTCTTTTCCTTCTTCCTCTTCCTGTCTCTTCACCATTTCCTCCAAGTTCTCACCAAAACCCTTCCTACTTCTTCATAAAACTATACTTTGTCTGCAGTCCAATGACCTTGTCCTTGATAATGAATCATTCACAGAAACCCACTTTTATTCTAGACCTTTAACTCCTTCCTCCAGCTGTTCCTTGGTTCCTCTGCCATTCTCTCACAACCTCTCTGCACTCTCCCTTCCAGCCCCCCTCTGCCTCATTCCATTCATCAACTGCTCTATTATACAAGGAGCAAACAAGAAAAAAATAATAAATAAGCATTCACTTAGGACAAGTACCAACAAAACAATACAACAAAAAAATTAATAAATTGCAAACACCTGTAAATCTTGATTTTTATAAGACATTTTGGTAACCTCAAAATACCCCACAAATAAGAACATTCTCTGCTACAATGAAAGAAGAAATGACTTAAAAATTGATAAGCAACAGGATTTAAAAAAAAATAGTAATTACAAACAGATGGCAATTTCTCTCAATGTAAGTCAGATAAACAGGATACAGGCACATACTAATCTTAAAATACACACTACCATAACAGTACTAAGAAATAAATTAATAAAAAAGTATGTAAGAAAAAAAAAACACTCATGTAGACATGACCGTAGCAAGAGCAAGCCCAACACATTATCTTTTATAGTTCAAAAAGCCATTTCTGTTATGTACCTTTTACATACAAGAACTTTACCCAAATTGCTCAGATAGATAATTATAATCACTGCAATAGCAAAAAAAAGAAATAGAAGATCATAAAACTGCTTTTTATAAATTAACGATTTTTATATTGGAGGTCTACACCATCATAAGGGTCATGCATTCTGTGTTTTGAGTGTCTTTTTAGTTTTTCAGTGAAATGTGTTAGAAAGAGAGAGAGAGAGAGAGAAAGAGAGAAAGAGAGAGAGAAAGAGAGAGAAGAGAGAGAAGAGAGAAGAGAAGAGGAGAAAGAGAAAAGAGAAAGAGAAAGAGAAAGAGAAAAGAGAGAGAAAGAGAAGAAAGAGAAGAGAGAAAGAGAGAGAGAAAGACAGAGAGAGAAAGAGAGAGAGAGAGAAAAGGAAGGAGAGAGAAGAGAAGAGAGAGAGAAGAGACGAGAAGAGAAGAGAAGAGACAGAGAAGAGAAGAGAGAGAAGAGACGAGACGAAGAAGAGCAGACAGAGACAGACACACACGGACAGACACACACGGACAGACACACACGGACAGACACACACGGACAGACACACACGGACAGACACACGGACAGACACACGGACAGACACACGGACAGACACACAGACAGACACACAGACAGACACACAGACAGACACACAGACAGACACACAGACACACAGAGAGAGAGAGAGAGAGAGAGAGAGAGAGAGAGAGAGAGAGAGAGAGAGAGAGAGAGAGAGAGAGAGAGAGAGAGAGAGAGAGAGGAGAAAAGAGGAAAGAGAGGAGAAAAGAGGAAAGAGAAACAAATAACATCTTTTCCATTGATCACTGACAGACCCTGCACAAAAAATAGTAATATAAAGATTAAAGTATATCTACTTAGGTACTTTAAATGTCATGCACTAACAGCACAAGTTTTCTGTTGTAACTCAATGATATGTATCACAGCAGCTCCTTCATTACACAAATATCATCTGAATTACCGTTCACCTGACTAAAAGCTACATTAATGATGATGTAAACATCCTTATAACCAACTAGAAAATGCTTCACACATTTGACCAACCATAAAATTTACAGAAAATGTTTGTCCTTCTATTGTATGGCACTGGATACCCCAAAGTTTAAAAATACTATAAACATATCCTAATATATTGCCACTATCAAATACAAAATAGTGATCTAATTGATAAGTGTATCATGGATAACTCATACATTCCCTGGGCTCTCAACAATAAACAACCAAAATATCCATTAATATATAAATCAATATCAATATCAATATTCACTCATAAAAACACCTATAGATGATTCTTTCCCACCACCAAACAGTTAAGATCACCCCATCACAAATTCCAAAGTTAATCTTTTAACAAAATGTGTGATCTTATGGTCAGTAACTGACTCAGGAGTGCTCAACTTAAAGCGGTTGTGGACTACTTACTCCTTAACAAGTGGTATTGCAAAAGCAGATGTGTCTTCACTCACACTTACATATATATACTCAACTGTGCTTTATAGAAAGAGAGAGAGAGAGAGAGAGAGAGAGAGAGAGAGAGAGAGAGAGAGAGAGAGAGAGAGAGAGAGAGTGGTGTGTTGTGCGTGTGAGTGTGAGTGTGAGTGTGAGTGTGAGTGTGAGTGTGAGTGTGAGTGTGTGTGTGTGAGTGTGTGTGTGAGTGTGTGAGTGTGAGTGTGTGAGTGTGTGAGTGTGAGTGTGAGTGTGTGAGTGTGAGTGAGTGAGTGTGTGAGTGTGAGTGTGTGAGTGTGAGTGTGAGTGTGAGTATGAATGTGAGTGTGTGAGAACAAATATGTATGCTTTTTCTAAGTAATACAGATCAACTCCTTGCTGCACCTCCATATCAGTTTCCTATCCAGACATAATCAAGGAGATTCAGCTGAGATGGACAAATGGGAGCACAATCAAATCATGCTGTGAAACAGGTACATTTTCATACAGCACATTTATCATGACTCAAAAATTCATGTGATAATGTGCCATGTGTTACAAAAATAAAGATTCAATCTTCCATCACTGTATGAGCAACTTTAAACTTCTAGCATTATTCACACAGAATTCTCTCTCATTCACTTAACCCCACTATCAATAACACTGAACATGCCAAGTCCTGGATGACTGAACTTCCAAGATAACTTCCCTCGTTCATGGTCATTATCCACGCTTAGTTTTGTTAATAACAAAACCATAGAAAAACATGACAATCCTGAGCTCACTGACACCTGCACAATCAACAGGAAGAGCCGGGCAGGTACCATGCATCACAGATGCCAAGTAGACTTAAAATCAGTCCTGCCCAAGGAAGACTGGTCCCAGACAGGTCGAGATTGTCATGTCTCCCTGGTCATGCACGTACAAGGCACATGCGACTGAAGCCAAGGTGATGGATAAAAGTAAATAACCAGCTCTCAGGAGTTGTCAGCGCAGTCGTGGGTAAAAAGCTTACCTTTCACTGACTGTCGCAAAAATTCTGGCAGTGTCGAATTATCTAAAAACGAACAGAGTCAAATACTGTAACTGCTTCATAAAGATTCTTTTGTCCTGTTCATCAAGACTTGTGTTCATCATGCAGATGTTAGTAAGTGATAGTAAGTTGCTCTGTTATTACTGTCCATTTATGGCTATCTACGATCACAGCTGGTACAACAGCCAGAATCTTACCTACAAATCACCTCCAATACTACCAAATTCTGACACTTATGATAATGCTCAGATATTTTATGACAATTCCACAAACAGTGCATCAAGTAGGTCATGCATAAATGAATGAAGAGAACTGTCTTGCATAGAATGTAAAGACCTCAATATACATTACTGCATATACAATGATGTAAACAAGAGAAGAATTATCTTATATATAAACAAAGAGACTCTGCTTGCAGTGCCATACTCACCGTCTTCCATGCGGACTGGCATTGCAGGGGTTAGGATCTCCAGGGCCTGTCGTACCACAGATCTTGCTTCCATGGCATGGGCTTTCAAAAGGCTATGGAACACTTGCAGAACAATGCGCTTATGGATGGCAAACTTGGCAATGATGTGTGAAAGAAGGAGGTGTCCATGGTATTTGGTGGCTGGATCCACACAGTTCTTTGAGAGTAAACAAGGCCAAGCAAATGTCATGAGGCGCCTCAATTTCTGACCCTGTCTCTTGTTGCCTGCATCATGGATGTGAGCCGAGGCCTGCTCCACCAACAGACAGGAAAGCTGCAGCAGAAGAATCCTCACTGCATCGCTGTACACAAAAGGCTCGTCTGGGTTGATGACTCTTGTGATGAAAACGGAGACGACGTTGTCAGGATGGTCTTGGTCTGGTGCAGGAGGGTATCCTATGAGCCTGTCCCCATCCCCATTTTCCAAGCTAACCGTGAGGCAAGGGATGATGATGTACTGCAATATAACAGCCTTCAATTCCTGTGGTACTGACACATCTTCAAAGACCTCCACAAACTGGAAGAAAGCTGATCTCTTCCAGTCTACAGTGTAAGTTTGAGCAACAGTTTGTTCAAGGAAATCTCTCAAGAATTGGAAGTCTGGAATAAATCTCCCAATAAATGCTCGTAGTAGTTGGAACAGCAGATTGATGTCATCTGTATGATGCTTGAAATACATCAAAAGAATTGACACCACCATGCGT
This sequence comes from Penaeus monodon, assembly GCF_015228065.2. Classification (NCBI taxonomy): domain Eukaryota; kingdom Metazoa; phylum Arthropoda; class Malacostraca; order Decapoda; family Penaeidae; genus Penaeus; species Penaeus monodon. The sequence continues at coordinate 3,731,451 of NC_051424.1, read as the reverse complement.
GGTTCCTTCCAGTGGATGAAATCAGTGTTCTCAGCAGAGTGATGTCGCTCTTGGAATTCATCAGAAATCCAAAGATTCCTTATTGCCATAACTAGCTGGCTTTGAGCTGCAAGCCACTGGTCATCCTGTCGAGACAGAAGTAAAATGATACGAATGGCCAAGTACTGGAGCTGTGCCTGGTCTGCAATGGTGAGAGGCTGTTGTTGGTAGTGTTGCTGCTGAAGTCCTGCAATTTGTACAGCTGTTGGGGTTGCAAGGAGCACAGTCAGAAGCTTGTCTGTACATGTCTGTAAGTGTTGGCGGAATGGACTGCTCTCTTTGTGCCTTACGAGGAACTCTAGGTATCTTCCCCATTGTTGATCACGGGCGTGGGGCTCTGAGAGGAACAATTCAACAGTTTCAGCAGGGTAACGTAATAAGAACTTCATTAGCGGGTCTCTGAAAGGGCTACCAGCCTCAATTAATAGAGCTCTTTCAGTCTGCAACACAAGCTTACACAATGCTTCTACAAATCTTGCTGACGCTGCTGGAATCTGGTGGAATATACCAACAATGTTGGCACAAAGCTTGAGGTCATTATTGTCCTGTTTGGTAACAGATGTATTTTGCTTTCTGCTCATAATAGCCATTTCTATAAGGTTTTTCAAGTGTTGTGTGAGTTGCTCACACAGCTTTTCATTAAAGGTGTATGGAAAGAGTTGGGTCAAGTAAGAGAGTCTGTGAATGACAGGCAGAGTGACACTTCTATGGTGAAACAGTTGCCCAAGCAAAGGACGCATAGCAGAATGGACCATCTCCATGTCTACCTGGCATCCACTCTGGAATTTCTTTAGGCATTCAAAAGCAGTCTCTTGGAGCTCAGGATGTGATGAATTATTCAGCGCTTTATACAGAGTTGGGAAGATTTTCTCTCTTATCTGAGGGATATAATGACAGGCAGCAAGAGCCTTCAGGGCAGACTTCCTTAAAGGTACAAGATTTCCTATGTTTTTGTAACAAGAGAGTTTTGCTAAGTAGGAATCTTCTGTCTCTACCAGCATGTGTAATTCTGAGAAAAAGAATTTATGCTCTTGCAGGCTGAGGTCAAGGGTAAACAGGCGAGGTTCCAGGGTAGTACAGAATGTGTTGCCATCCATCAGACCAATCTGAACATTGGCTGGTTGTTGTCGCAGAGGATGTTTCTTAGGTGGAATCATGTCTGCTAATACATCTTTGTGTGGCTGCATCACTTCAGTGACACCTCTGCCACTAAGTTTTGCAAGAACATGAAGACTCTGCATAGCCTGCTCTCTTACTGTTGTGTTTGGAGATGTGACCTGGCGTACCAACTCATGTGTAACATCATGAAGAGATTTGCTCTGTATCTGTCTCATTTCATCAGTGTTGTTTTCTCCTTCCAGTGGAGCTCCACATACCTGCAACATCCTCTCCAGATTATTTTTGGCCATATCTACTGCACCACTTGAGACCTCACCTGTCAGGTCCATCATAACAAAGAGCAATGCACGCAAAAATGGGAATTGGTGTTCTAAAACCCATTTGAGTGCCATACGTTCAAACAAAAACTTGATAGCAATGCACCCACCAAGCTTTGCATACCAAGCACGTTCATAACAGAGACCGCACATTTTCTCCACAAGATATTCCATGAGAGGCAGCTGACAAGCCCTCTCCTTTGTTCCAAGAATATTTGTGGCAGCTTCCATGATGAGAACAAGTGCCAAGTGTCCTGGTTTACAGAGTTCCTTCTCTTCATGTCCCATAATGACAGCTAGAGCATCAATCAGAACAAGAGGATCCATCCCCTGTACCTTGGTCCAGCGACCCATCATGTTAAAAGGTCCAGCTTGTTGTGCAATGGCAACCATAGTGTAATGCCTAACTAACGACACCATTGTCGGCAATACACTCTGCCGAAGATCCTTAATGGCTGCTGCAACAAACATGGCAGTTACAGCCATCTGGTGCACTTGCCTTGCTTGTTCATCAGGACACTTATAGTATGGTCCATGTACTGTTAAGAGCTCCTCCTCCCTGAAGTTAGGGTGTGTGAACAACTTGTTGACCATGTGCTTTTCCTCATCAAACTGCATGGAGCCAATTAGGAAGCAGCGGATCACCTCCCAGCACTGGCGCCTGTACCAGGGCTCCGTAGTGGAGGTCTTGAGGGCAGTGAAAGCTGTCTCAATTATTTTCTCTACTGGCAGCATAATGGGAGACTTGTGCTCTGAGAAGTGGATAGTAATACAGGTACTTGGGGTCTCCTGCTCACTATATTCTAACTTTTGTGGTTCAATCATCATCTTCCTGTTCCCACCACCAAACTTTCCAAGGACACGGAAGGCCACCTGAGCAATGGTGTCATTGGGATTCCTGAGTGTCTTCCAAAGAGCCTGCATCAACTCTGCCCTCACAGGCTGAATGTGTTCATACAGAAAGTCAGGCTGAAGGTTGTCCACACACAGTTCAAGGGTCCTGAGTCCTTGTGAAATGAGAGTTTGTGAGCCATTAAGAGCCGACACCAGAGGATCCATGAGCATTGGGAGGTATGGCAGCAGAGAGGATAATCTCACTGGTACAGTAAGACACAGCTCTACAAATAGGTCCTTCATGTGTTGCTTGTGTAGGCCACTTTGCAGGCTGTTGAGTCCCTGTAGGAGTGTCGGCAGCAGAGGCAGAAACTCCTGATACAGGAGGTCATGGCTACCTCCTCCAATAGACCTGAAGAGGGCTCGCAGCAGCAAAAAGTAGTTGTAGGGATCCTTGGCACTCATGGCCAGCTCCATTGACCGGTTGACTATTTGATGGAGGTGGGGCTTCAACATCTGTTCATTCTCTGCTGCAAACAGTGATACAGACCCAAAGACTAGTTTGAATAACTTCAGATATAAATTAGATCTGTCCATGGATGTTCCCATTTCTTCCATGTGACCTAAGAGATATTCTACAAGTATGGTGGCAAATATTGGTGAAGTTGTAGAATTGGCGAGGAAGGAATTGGCTACAATCTGCAATGCCGTATTGTGGTATATCCGCTCAACAACATAATCAATAGTTGTGGAAAATATTTCTCTGAAGGTGGCTGGATTCATCATAATAAAGACTCCAGCAAAGTGTTCTAATACTTCTTTCTCCTCTTTGGACCTGACAGTCTGAGGCACCTGTCCTCGCTGACCAGAAGGCTGTTGGTTACCTGGTGCATTTAGTGTGTAGATATCCAACGCCTGCATGGCCCACTTGACTAGACGGATAAATACAAGGGTTTCTTTTGGATGAAAGGACTTGTTGAGGGTGAGACCAGGATCAACTGCTGACTTGCATGAGGCACAACCCCATGTGATTGTCTTGACTCCACAAACAAGGGTCTTGACCAGCGCTCGACAGTCTGACACACTGTAATTCACGGTCACATTGGGTGGAAAACCAATCCTCTGGGACTCCTTGTCTTTGTTGTCCATTTCTGTTATGCTTAGTCTAACATCTTCCTTCCTCTCCTCTTGAACTGCAGTGCTATTACTGGATGTTCCACTGTTGTTATTTGCAGGAGAACTGCTTGTTGCACTGTTGAGTTGTTGTTTGTTTTTCAGGTACGGCAACTGGAGCTGTGCAATAGTCTTGAACTTATTCACGAAGACATGAAGCATACGGATCAACAGGTCCCTGCCTGCTCCTGGCTCATTAGGATTGGCCTCACTGCGAGACCGAATGCAATCTACCAAGTTAAGTAGCAGTTTGCATGACATTGTTTGGATGCTTGTGGGAAGCGTCTCATCATGTATATTCTTCGAGAAGAGATGGACAGCACGGGTCAGGGCTCCCATGTCCAGCTGCTGACGGACATGATGAACCAAGTCTGCCAATGTGGAGTATGCCAATGGGCGGAGGGTTTCATGCGCTGTCCAGCCTCTTCCAAACAACAGGCTCTCGTCAAACAGCTTATCAATATGAGGGACAAATCCTGAAAGAAATATTGTGTATTAGAGGAAACTAGGAAAAGCAATCTGAGAAATATTATACAATAAAAAAATAAAAAAAATCTAATCATTTACTTTACAGCTATTACTCTGCTTCTAATCTTTACTCTTTTAATTGCTGATATAATTTACTGTCATTAATATAACAAATCATCATGCCAAAATATCACTTTTAATTTTAACTAGTCTATAGGCCAGCCAGCACAAGCACAAAGAGCAGTACAAACATTATTCAAAAACATACTATTTCTCAGTTCAAGAGCCAAGATGTGCTTTGTGGCAATCAGCAGCTCCTTGCGCAGGTGAGCCACTTCATTGGGGCAGAGAGAGAGGAGCGTGAGCATTCCAGTGACCAGTTTTGTAGAGTGCTGTGCAACCACATCTTGGTAGATCTTCAGGATGTATGCTAAAAAGGACAGAGTCTTGATCTGTGCAGCAATAAGGTCAACAAACACTTCCTTGTTGAATGATTCATGCTCCCTGAAATCAGAAGGAATTTCATCAAGTTTATGAATGGCATGAGTTTAGATGGGGATAAAAAGAATGGATATATATTAAACATACGCAAACATAGATGAGGGAATACTGTATCTGTAATATACAGAAAAATATACAAAGTTACATTAAGCTCCAAATGAAAAATGTATGCATTAAAATTAACATTCTACTTTCCCTTTTCCTTTAATATTTCCATGATGTACATAACCAAAGAGAGTAAGAATACAAATCAATCCATGCTCTCTTCCCTGCTTAACAAAGAAAGCACAACAAAACAAGAGAATGTACTTTGTGTTATGAAAAATCTTACATATACCTGTGTTGTGCAAATGGCTGGAGAACAATTGTGTTCATGATGAGAGGGATGAAGTCAGCTACATCTTGGTAAACCTGCTGTTTGTACAGCTGAAACATCAGCACCACAATAATGGGCAATTCTGTCAGTACCTTTAGGGACAGCACCGCACGAGGAATTACGTTATACTGGAATAAAACAGAACATTGTGTTTAAGTCATTCAATCTTATTTTTATAATGAAATTAATATTTCATGTATTCTTCTCAATCGAAAAAGAAAATATCACTAGTGAAGAACAAGTACAAGATTTAGATCAAGTTCTAAAATCAAATCCTAGATTTCCACAATTTAATTGAATAATACGATCTACAAGGCAACATAAAAAAAGTATTAACCAATAATTATGACTTTCTTTGTCACACAAACCTAAACCTAATATATCCAGGAGTACCAAAAGAAATACAAATTCAATAAAAGCAAAAATAATCAGACAAAAAAAAATGGAACTACTTCTCGCAAATCTTCCACAGCACTTACAGTTATGGAGGTGCCATCCTGCAACTTTTTCTCTGTGTGAATAGGTGTAATGGTGAAAGTCTCTTGTAGGAGCGCCTCGACATTAACCTCCGAGAGATCAGTTACACGTATTACAGGTCGAGGTTCAAAAATCTTATTCATGTGGTTGGGCAGGTCTTGGTACATATTTTTGACAAACTGAAGAAACTGCTGGATCTAATGGGGAAAGAAGGAAAAAATAAGTAAACTTCAAACTATCAAAAATTTAAATAAGGACTTAAATTCAACCCACAGAACCTGGATGTCAACACATACTTGACACTCAAATTTTACCAGAGTTAGCCTGGTTGTCTTTGTACTGACTCAACATATTCAGGTCACACTACATAGTGTAGAAAAATCATGCATTGTGCATCCTCATAAAGAGATACAGACTTTCAAAGTTGGCAACTAAACATTTGTAATAAGGCTATCAGGAACAAGGATTCATGATAAACAAAGAGTGAAATCCTGTATTTTGGCCAAATTTAGTGGCCCTTGTGCAATAGGTTGACCATCACTTTTGGAAAGAGGTAAGTGTAACTGTATATACATATTTAGTAGATTTAAATCTGATGTCAAATCTTCTTCTTTTTCACTAAGCAATATGGTATCTAGCAATTATCACACTTTTCCTTCACCTTCAGTGGTAAGTACAACCAAAAGATAATTAATTAGCTAATTATTATCTTAAACACTTGCTGTGCATTGTAATCTTTGTTTCAATCGTGGATCTAATAAACAAGTACATAAATATATATAAACCATCTTTCCCGCAAACCCATTTGTATACAGAAAAAAAAAATCCAACCTAGAAAGAACAGTTGTTTACCTAATCTCACAAGAGAAAGTACACCTTAAGTCTATTTGAACTATGCATCACTCCCACCACAGTGTACATTCCCTCGTAGTCGTAGTATATCCAATACAGCATCTACTACCCAACTGTATGTATCCTACCTTTAACCATATCACTACTCACCTCTGGGCTAAACTGCGGTCTGAAAGTCTTGTGGAGTTCAATGATAATGCGAAGACAGACCATGACATTTTCCTCATTGTCAGTCTCTAACAGGCGAAACATGAGGGTAAGTATGGGCCGCAGATAGGTCTTTAACTGCTCATTGCTGGGCAGTCTGTGAATCATCTCCAGAATCAATTTCCGAAGTTGCTGTAGGTTGAAAGGACACCTCAGAATATGAAAGAAATACAGATCTATTCTTTTATTAATAAAATCTTCAGTGCCATATCAAGAAATATTCTAGAGACAATAAATTTTTATTACATAGTTATGTGAAATGATAGATCAGTGACAGAATAAATGCAGTAATAAAATACGTGAATTATTACCTGAATATTGTACTCTGATATGAAGAGTGGATCTCCCTCACTCAGGATCTTGATAAAGATTTTCATGGCATGTTCCAGGAATGATGGGTACTGTGGTGAGGCTACAATGGCCTACAGAAGAAGAATATGTTATGATATGGATAATAAGAGCATCAGAAGTGATAATCTGTGTGATATCATTGAAGGAGGCTCCACTGAGAGCTGCTTCATTAGTGGAGTGGGGCACTGCATATCATCCAATAAATAACATTCACACCATCTTCATCAACAATAACCATGATTCACAAACACCATGATATACTCATAAATCTCAGTATATGAAAAAAAAATATTCACCATCATGAAATGTAATGGACATAAACCTAATTCTCCTACCTCCAGATCTTCACTGAGAGCTTGTGCAGCTTTGAGTTTGTTTTCGTCCTTTGAGCCAGGGTCAGCCAGCATGGACACGTATGAGCGGAAGGTGTTCATCTGGGCAACAGGGTCCTGGGTCGCGTGGTGACCCACCGAACCCCCACCAGGCCCCATCCTGGACAGTGACTAACTGCCGTTACAGGTCTCCCGACGCTGGGTGAGGCATTCTCATATTCCTGAGGAAGAAGCTTAATCAATTAATCTCTTAAACAAACACACGTGCTACATGAACTCCTAATTCCAAGAAGAGTGTATGTCTATCTTTAGTTTAACAACTGTTGTTATTTCTGTAATCACGCTGAAGTAATGCATGATCAAATATTAAATATGATTGTATGTATACCATAAATATCTTTACTTTGGCAAATCAACAAGACAAACACCCCTCTGCAATGTTACGTTATTACTAACATGCTGTCCCCTGACTGTATAGGCATGAAAATTTGTGTCATTACAACCTTTGTATATGTACTTCGGAATTCTGATACTCCTTGATGCAAATTCTGGGTTTGGTGTCAACGGTATGTATGTAGAGTCATACAGTTTTAAGAGAAGGATCTGTTATAAATCTGAACTAATTCAACACGGGCTAACTTCACAGGCAGATTCTCTTTACCCAGCGACAGGATCTTTGAGTCCCCCCCCCCCCTGCAGCCCATTCAAGGGTTTAGAACATGTAAATCTCCTCATTAAAATATCACATTTAACCACGCTAGTCCGACCCTCAAAAGGAAGTCCCTCTGTCCCCACAAGACGCAAAATCAGCCGCGAGACACGAACGCATCTTTCTTCCGAGATCTTTGCTTTTCTACAAGGGTAATTAATTCAAGGATGCCATTACCATTTAAAAAACATGATTAACAAAGTGACAGAAGGACGAATTAAATGACAATCATAAAATATTTCAATCAAATCTGACATCTGTGACAGGCAAGACACAAAGGAATTCCTAACACAATACACACCCAAAAAGTTATAAAATCACAACTAATATATAATGCCTTGATGAACAGCTTACACTTTTGACATTTCATTACCTTTTACGAGGAGAAAACACGCATCGGGGGAAACTTTGAGGAAAATTATTTTGAAAAAAAAATTCTCGCTGTCAAAACGCAAAAAGTGGTTTACAACCCACTAAATGAGCGTAATAATTACCTCCCTCCTACTCACCGCATCTGCAGACAAGAGAGCAACGCGAGAAACCCCCCAAAATACAAAATCAGAGGAAGGAAAAACGAAAATTCAAACCCTCAAAATAAGAAATATTAAATCCCGCGGCAGAATCGAGATCACCCAACTTTACCTCACTTTTCCCCCCATCTCTCTTCTGTCATTCGTTCATCCCTCCTTCCCTACACATTCCCTACTTATCTATCAACTTCCTCGCAGGCTAAAAACTCGAAATCCATCGCTAAATACAGAGAAAAGGACGGAAATTAAGAGATGTGTATCCCTACTTGTTTACCTACGAGGACCTCAGCGCCATCTATGCGACTGGGACGTTGGTTCTTTCGCGAAAGCGGAGACACTGAATAAATAAAAATCCGGGAAAATATGCATGAAAATAAAATAAACGTGTGCTGTTTATTAGCAATTGCGTCAATTTTTACAGAGGTAGAGAGATAGAGAGAGATGAGAGAGAGAGGAGAGGGAAGGGGGGAGAGAGAGAGGGAGAGAGAGAGATAGGAAGAGAGAGAGAGAAGAGAGAGGGAGGGGGAGGAGAGGGGAGGAGAGGAGAGAGAGGGGAGAGAGAGATAGGAGGAGAGAGAAAGAGAGGGAGAGAGGGAGAGAGGGAAGAGAGAGGAGGGGAAGAGAGAAGGGGAGAGAAGAGAGGGGAGAGGAGAGAGAGAAGAGGAGAAGAGAGAGAAGGGGAGAGAGAGAGAGAGAGGGAAAGGAGAGGAGTGGAGAGAAGAGAGAGAGAGAAAGAGAGAGAGAAGAGAGAGAGAGAGAGAGAGAAGAAGAGAGAGAAGGGAGAAGAGAATGAAGAGAAGAGAGAAAAGAGGAGAACAAGAGATACCGAGAGAAGAGTAAGACATCTACAGACCAGACGTCGCAGAGAAGGACTAGCAGGTGGACGCGGAATTGACTGATAATCGGCCCG
>NC_051424.1:3705816-3710816 GCF_015228065.2 Penaeus monodon | reverse complement strand
GAGGAGAGAGAAGGAGGAGAGGGGACAGACAAGAGAGGGGATGAGAGAGAGAGGGAATGAGAGAGAGACGCGATAGGAAAGAGACCAGGACATAAGAGATAAGAACAAGAATGAGAGTAGAAGTGGAGAGAGGATGGGGAAGAGGGGGGGGGATAGAGGGACAGACACAGTAGAAGAGCGAGGATAGAGAGAGGATGACTTGACAGAGAGAGAGAGAGAGAAAGCGAAAAGATTCTTTTTTTTTTTTTTTTTTCCATTTATTCTTTGCCTTTCACTTCGCATTGTTGGCGCGGTCGTTGATATAAACGCGAGCCAGGGAGCTCGTCCGCCGCCAGCCGCTGACAAGATGGCTGTATGCGTCCCAAGTGTAGATTAAAGAGAACGGTTCCGGCATTGTCCCGAACTCCCTAGAATTCTCAAACTCTGAGCAATGGATACCTTTTTACACCACGTTCAAACAACCACGTTCAACGCTTGCACACCACCGCACGTCCCTTACTTCTTTTCCATCCCTCCTTCACTATCTCCCTCCATCACTATCTCCCTCCTTCTTTCCATCCCTCCTTCACTATCTCCCTCCTTCTTTCCATCCCTCCTTCACTATCTCCCTCCTCCTATCCATCCCTCCTTCTTTCCATCCCTCCTTCACTATCTCCCTCCATCACTATCTCCCTCCTTCACTATCTCCCTCCTTCTTTCCATCCCTCCTTCACTATCTCCCTCCTTCTTTCCATCCCTCCTTCACTATCTCCCTCCTTCTTTCCATCCCTCCTTCACTATCTCCCTCCAGCCAACTATCTCCCTCCTTCACTAGCTCCCTCCTTCTTTTCCATCCTCCTTCACTATCTCCCTCCTTCTTTCCATCCCTTCTTCACTATCTCCCTCCATCACTATCCCTCCTTCACTATCTCCCTCCCTATTCTTTCAATCCCTCCTTCACTATCTCCCTCTCACTATCGCCCTCCTTTCACTATCTCCCTCCTTCTTTCCATCCCTTCTTCACTATCTTCGTTTCCTCCTTCACTATCTCCATCCTTTCTTCCCTCCCTCCTTCTTTCCTTTCCTTCTTCACTATTTTCCTCTCTCCTTTCCTCCTTATATTACTTCCTCCCTCCCTCCTTTGGCTTTCTTCCTTTTTCTCTCTTAATTCCTCCTTTGCCTTCCTACACTTTCTTCCCTCTCTCCTTCTTCCTATCCCTCCTCACTATCTTCCTGTCTCCTGTCCTCCTTGTCTTACTTCCTCCCTCCCTCCCTCCTCCGCTTCCTTAAATTTTCTCTCTTATTCTCCTTTTCCTTCCTACCCTCCTGTATCTTAACCCCTCCCTCCATTCTTCTCTCCCTTCCTCCCTCTCACCTCCACTACCTCTTTCGCATTTCTCTTCCTCTCCCTCCATCTTCCCCCCCTCCTCTCTCTCTCTCCCTTCCCCTCCCACCCTCCATCTCTCCCTCCCTCCATCCTCCCCCCCTCTCTCTCTCCCTTCCCCTCCCACCCTCCATCTCCCCCTCCCTCCACCACCCCTCTCTCTCTCCCCCTTCCCCTCCCACCCTCCCTCTCTCTCTCCCTTCCCCTCCCACCCTCCCTCTCTCCTCCAAACACCCCCCCCTCCTCTCCCTGTCCCCTCCCACCCTCCCTCCCCTCCTCTCACCCTCACTCACGGTGGGGGGTGGTGGAAGGAGATTGAGGCATGGGGGGAGGGGAGAAGGAAAGGCAGGAAATTAGACCATGAATGTTATAATGTCGATCTCTGATGGAAAATAAATCAAGGAGTATTAATGAGAAGAAGCAAACATTAGGTTTTCGGAAATGTGAAACGGTTTGTTTTTTGGTTCGTGAAGTAACGCCTTATTCGCACAGTTATTTGTTGGTGTGCACAACTTGCGTAAAACGTGTGTAATGCATTGTTTAGTTAATGATCATTAAAATAGTTATTATTGTTATCATTATCATTGTCATTATTATGATTATTATTGTTATTATAATAATAATCATTATCATTGCTATTATTGTTATCATTATTGTTATTATTATTATTATCATTATATTATTTTTTTTATCATCATCATCATCATCATTATTATTATTATTATTATTATTATTATTATTATTATTATTATTAATCATTATTATTAATATCATTATTGTTAATATTGTTATTATTATTATCATCATTATTAATAATAATAATAATATTATTATTATTATTATTATTATGATCATTAATACTATTATCATTATCACATTATTATCCTTGTTATCATAATTATCCTTATTGTTATTGTCTTCATTGTTATAATCATCATTATTATTATTTTCATGCCATTATTATTGTTATTATTATCATTATCATTATTTGTTCATTGTTATTATGATCATTATTATCATTATTATTGTTATTATTATTATTATTATCATCATCATCATCATCATCATCATCATCATCATCATATCATCATCATCATCATCATCATCATCATCATCATTATTATTATTATTATTATTATCATTATTATTATTATTATGATGATGATGATGATGATGTAATAATAACAATTATCATCATTATTATTATTACTATTTTTATCATTACAATTATCATCGTCATCATTATTGTTATCATTATTATCCTTATTGTATTTTTTTATGTTTATCACTTTTATTATTATTATTTTCATTATTATTATTAGTAGTAGTACTTGTAGTATTACTAATATTATCAATTATTATTGTAATTACTATCTTTATTAATATTGTTATTATTAGGATCATTATTTCATCATCATTACTATCATTATCAGCATTGTTATTATCAGTTTAATTTTCATCATTATGATGATCATAATCAGTATAATCATCACCATCATTATCATCATATTAATTTGAATCATATTCCCGAATCTCAACATCGCTTTCTCTTTTTAAAATATTTTTTTTGGCGCCATTTTGCATACGACACTTTTCAAAACACTCTTTGAATTGCTTTGAATATTCTTGATATATATCTTTCTTTCCTTTTTAGTTTTTTTTTCATGATTGAGCGCGATTAAAAAAAATGCTTTTAATCTTTTTGGGAGTCAATATTATGGCGCCTGATTACTGTGGGTAATTGCAATCTTGAAGAAAAAGTGTTTCACTCTAATGACTTGGTGAGATAAAATACTAGCTTGGTTATATAAGAGATTGAAATAAGATTTTAAAAGCAAGAATTAGATAAAAAGTTAGTGAGCTTGTATGCACGCACGCGTACACTTACACTTACACACACACACACACACACACACACACATACACACACCTCTCTCTCTCTCTCTTTCTTTCTCTCTCTCTCTCTCTCTCTCTCTTCTCTCTCTCTCTCTCTCCTTCCTCTCTCTCTCTCTCCTCCCCCCCCCCCCCTCCTCTCCTCCTCTCTCTCTCTCTCTCTCTCTCTCTCTCTCTCTCTCTCTCTCTAATATATATATATATATATATATATATATATATATATATATATATATATATATATATATATATATATATATATATAATGACCCAGGCGCCCTTTCTCACCTCACAATTTAGAGACAAACCTCAATAGGTCTTCAAGAAAATCCACTTCTTTCCTTCATCAAAGGTTCAGAAGTAAGCCAGGGGTGAACACAAGGTGGCACGCTTATCGAAGTAACAACAAAATTAGCATAATCCCAAGAACATAATACTTAAACCCCTTAATACAAATTGCCATAGACTAACAATCAGACACCATTTAGACCAAAAACAGACCCAATTTTCGCAATAACAAGGTCTCATTTTGCTACGCAATACCAACCACAGCATAACTTTCGATAACTTACTAAGTTCACGTGATGGAATGATTTATTCGAATGATTACAAGATGGATGCATTATTTGCAAGCTCTAAAAGCAATTTACTCTAGTAGTGATGATTATATTGTTGGAAAGCTCTTTCATAAGTGGGAAAACATGGTAAATCAAGGTAACGCAATTAGCATTCTTACATGCACGACGCTGACGGGGAACCTCGCCACAAAAGAGACGTTTGCACAAAAAAAGGCAAAATAAATATAATGTTTTTGGATTATAGGGTAGACTCAGGTTTTTTTTATGACGCACTTACCGGACTTGTCAATAAACTGAAGTTTTTTTTATTTTTTTTATTACGAACGTTGTAACCGAAATGATACGGCGAACGCACAATCGAATGCGGACGCACGTGTTATTTCACTTGTTTACAATTTGAGTCTCATATTAGTGACCGCATTCATAAATAAAATAATTCCCAAACGTTTCCATACTAGCTACACACCATTAATATAAATACCATTATCATTTTCATCCTATACAATTTTCTTTTATGATTTTTTTTTTTGCGTTTCCCTGCGTATATACATAAAGACCGCCAAAAAAAATCAAACTTGAATGCAGCGAGATGACAGGCAGCGATGAAAGGAGCTACATCGATTCTGGAAGAGATAAAATGTTTAAAAAATAATAAATGAGTATAGATCAGCTTCTCGAAGCAGACAATGCATTCATCTTATTGTATGAAAATGCAAAAAGTACCTTTTATCAATAACTAGACAATGTTTGGTGGTGTTCAGACCAGCGGGCTGCCATTCGCATCACAGCTGCTTAGTTTAATTGGTTTCGACCTTTTTTTCGATAGTTTTAAGTGTCCATCGTTTGCAATCTTATTCATGAGAGAGAGAGAGAGAGAGAGAGAGAGAGAGAGAGAGAGAGAGAGAGAGAGAGAGAGATAGATAGATATATATATATAGAGAGAGAGAGAGAAAGAGAGATAGGAGAAAGAAAGAGAATATAATATATATATATAATATAATATGATATATATATAATAAGATATATATATAGACATATAATATTATATATAGATATTATATATATATATATATATAATATATATATATTTATATATACATATATATATATATATAATATATTATATAATATATATATATATATATATATATAATATAATATATATA
>NC_051424.1:3694095-3705716 GCF_015228065.2 Penaeus monodon | reverse complement strand
CTCTCTTTCTCTCTCTCTCTCTCTTTCCTCTCACTCTCTTGGCTTCTCTCTCTCTCTCTCTCTCTCTCTCTCTCTCTCTCTCTCTCTCTCTCTCTCTCTCTTCTCTCTCTATATATATATATATATATATATATATATATATATATTTATATATATATATATAAATAACAGGATTTAACTCCAGAAAAGCAAACCTCATAGTTCACTCTGTTGGCAGGAATGTCTTCGCGGTCCCGTGGACGAGGCCACAGAGGGAGCGGGAGGGGAGGTTATGGGCACAGAGGGGGAGGCAACTGGGGAGGGAACCGAGGTGGGCACAGAGGGGCTGGGGGAGGGGGTGGGAGGATGGATTATTACCACCACCACCACCATCACGGAGGGCGGTCACCACACCCATCGCAGCGGCAGCATGATCCGGAGAAGCTGCTGGCCTCCCTTGGGCCTGAAGCACAGCTAGCCCTCACCACTGCCATCATCAACTCCGTGCTGAAAACCCCAGTAAGGAATCTTTAATTGTCATAAAATTATAGGTCTTAGAAACATCTTGATTGTCTCTCACAAGTGTCTAAGTATCCTCTGATATGATGCTGTAGGCTCTCCTAAATTAAACTGTGGTATTGAATTTTTTGCCTTTTGGCAATTTATTTTATTTTTCATTTAGATTTTTTAATTGGTGTGTGATCAGTGTATATAAGCCCCCTGGAAAAGTCAAATATTAATAAACAATACCCTTTTACCTGTCCTAGGATGGCAGGGAGGGACGAGGCAACTTCCGTGACAACCGGGAACCTAACTACAGACATCAGCGGGATCCCCGCCGTGATGGTCGTGGAGGCTACTACAGGGTAAGCTGAAGACATGGCAGACGCACTAGCCTAGCTTGGTTTCGATCCCTTGGCTGGATCTAGACCCCCTTTGCATAGACTTGCCTTTACTGGCCCAAATGTTAACAGTAAAATTTCCCCACGTTGCCGCATGTGGCTCGTGGGAATGTTATTGGTTAACATTTTGGAGCATTGTGCATAAATTCCAGTCTGTAAACTATGATTCAGATCAGAGAGCATAAGTTTATCTTGTACTCATTCTGTGGTTGATTTATATAAGTATCTTAATCCCTTTTTAAAGTCCAGAAGACAAAATGGACCCATTAACTGGTCACAAACATAGGTCATAGCATTTTCAAGCTGCAATGGAAACTGCTATAATAAGCCTTCCAAAGCAAAACCTAACTATTGATTACTTCTTGAATGATGAAAATATAAAGTTTAGAAACTACGGATCTTGTTATCCTATTAAGCTATGACTATCAGTCTTGAGAAGTCTTACAGTGTCAGATGATATTGCAAGATGAGACCTTCAGTAGAGGGCACACGAGAGCTACTGAAAACCCATTAGCATATTTAAATTCTGAATGTGAGTTCCCAGTTACCTGTTTGATTGCTGGACATGCAGGTGTACTAATTGGACTCCATTGTCATTCCAAGATTCTAAATTGGTGTTAATGAGAGGTCCAACCTGTGCTTCCTAGCCTCTTAGATGTAGTGTTCTTTAATTAGATTGTTTGAAATAATCAACAGCCAGCCATGAGGCATTGCCCAAGGCTGCCATGATGAACCTCAAGCCATGAGTCTCATTCATTCAGGAGGAGTCGAGGGAGCGCAGGCACTTTGGTGAGGACCGCAGGTATGAGCCCAGGTCGCACCACCAGGAGGGGCGCAGCCATCACTATGACCGAGAGAAACCCCCAGCTGGCCCCCCTCGCTCCCGTTATGGCAAATACCCCGGCCAATCCAAGAGGAGGCCGTCGCCTCATGGCCATCCTGGGGCCGCGTACAAGCGACAGAGGTAAACACCACTGAAAAGATCGTGTCATGATTTATAAATGAATTTCTGATTCTTCCAGCAATGAAGTAAGAAAGCATGTACGCAAGCAGTGAATTCTCACATACACGTGTGCACATAGCATGGATGTGCCGGACCATAGAGCTGTGGCACGGAGACACGACCAGAGCTGGAAGACTGAGCAACTTACAGTGTTTGAGAGGAAAGGAGACAAAAGAGCATCATGTGTCACTGATCACGGAGATGCCTATTATTGTCAGTGTAACTTGATGTTTTGTGGAACTTATATACAAGTTTGTAAGAAGGAATCTGCAGGGAACAAAGAACTCATGAACTGTTGACTGAGCTAGAACATTGTAGAACATCCTCAGTTGGAAGAAAAGTGAAAGAATGACCCCGGTTGGTTGCCACATTCCCCCCAAGAACTCATCCTACCATAAGGGTAGAAGGAGGACGGTTGGATGCACAAGGAATAAGTATATTTCAGATCAGTGGTAGCTAAGTATTTTATCCAAATATCTTTGTCATGGAATGGAAATAAACTTTTCATTTAGTTACTCAGTTTTCAAGATATTTATGATGTATTACTTTTATAAAGTTGCAGGAGATAAAAAAGGCCTTTCATTGCCATTAATGAAAGCTGTTAATAACGTAGTTGAATACACCTAGAAACATTAACAAGGAAGGTCTGAGTTTTGACTGAGATGGATGAATGAAATGAGGTTGGTAATGAGAGAAGCGGGAAAGCAAAGTAATTGATTGGGGTTGCATAATGCTTTCAAGTAAAGTAGATTGTCAACTGTCCTATATATTGACAGTGTGCTAGTCAGAGGTGCAAGTTCAACTTTATTATTATTATTGTCATGAATATTGAGAACATCACCATTTTCATTCCAAGGAATTATTTGACTTCCACATTGTTAGTTGTTTTTTTGATTAATGGTGTTGGTGTTTTGTAAGTTTATCTTATGATGATTATGCTTTTGCTTTGAGGAAGGGAAATACTTGGTTTTGTTGACATGAGAAAAGTTGTACAATTAGACTAACTTGTTAGTATTAAAAATGAACTAAATGTATGTAGAGTTCTTGCCATAGATCATTATATTTGAGTAACATTAAAATTTTTTGATAAAGGTTAATGAAGCAGAAGCTTGATGATAGATGATAGAGATTGATAAGCATGGGCTAGGGGGAAGGGAGGGTATTTAGAGTATACAGGTGTTGTAGCAGTAATTCAGGGGAAGCTGTTAAAACCATTAGTGTAAGGGTAAATGGTGAGAGAGATTGAGATTGTGAGAATGAATTAGAGGCAGAAAGAAAGAGAAATATCGTGAGGATGAAGAGACAGTAAAACAAAATAATTCATATATATATATATATATATATATATATATATATATATATATATATATATATATATATATATATATATATATATATATATATACACACATGTATATACATATAATATAAATACATGTGTATATATAAAACACACACACACACACACACACACACACACACACACACACACACACACACACACACACACACACACACACACACACACACACACACACACACACACACACACACACATATACAAAGAATTTATCAAACAGACTTACTGTAGTGTGTAGGGAGGGGGATGACGATAAAAGAGTAAGAAAAAGGTGGAGGGGAGAGACAATGTTGAAAAAGGGGGAGGGAAGGAGGGAGGAAGGGAGGGTGGGTGGTTGGGAGAGAGGAGAATATTGAATAGAGAGCATGTAGGACGATGGATGAAGCTTTAGGTAATGGGTGTGATAAGGCCTGTTATTCATATTTTTTCATTTATATATTTGACGAGGAGACATTATTATGACTTCTCTCGTACATTGTACTATCTTGCATTAATTTTTTTTGTCTTATGTTTTCCTTTCTTATGTGAAAGTGCTTTGCATTCAGCTATGTAATTAAATTTTTTAGACATTCTTTTTTATGTGTGTGTATTTGATCATAGCTTTTGCAAATTGAAATAACCATTCCAGAATTCTTAACTAAACCTCCACCACTGTAAACCCTATGACAAAAATGTGTCGTAACATTTATCAGAATGGAGAGCATTGAGGCTGGAGGCAGTCCTCACAGGGAAGAATTTGCCGAAAACGACTCTGGTGCTGCCTCAACCCACGACAGACCGCGTGACAGGGAGCACCACAGTGAGGGCCCCAAGGAAGGCCATGACTCCCATGAGGTGGCTGCAGGGGGTAACGGCACTGGAGAGGGGGAAGGCGGGCCCAGCGGAGTGCAGGTCACCATCCGCGCAGATGGGGAGCGAGCTGTGAACAGTGAGGGCCACGTGAGGACGCGGGTGGCCGGTCGCCTCTTTGTTGAACTCAGATGTCCACATTGCCCGAGCCAGAGGTCCATCACTTTCAAGGTAGGAGCTTCTAAGCATGAGTATAGAAAGTCACAGATGTCTTGAAGGGAAGAGAGAGAGAAAGAAAGGGAATATCAGAATGCTGATTAAAACCGTCCAAGTAATTTTTTTCTTTAATTCACTTTGATGTTAGTTGACTCCTGATATGAAACTTTTACAAGAGCAGTTTGTTTGTTATGTTACTGAAATTTTATTGATAGAAAAAAAAAATATTGTAAGAAAACCAGGATTTGAAAATGACTTCAAATCCTGGTGACTTTCGACACATATATCAAAAGCTAACACATCGATCACATTTTTATTTTGTCTATATGATTATGAAGATTAAGGGTATTGTAAATAAATCTGATTTCACTTTTATAGTATACACATAACTTTCACAGAGAGCTTAATGAGCTAAAACTTGAGATCCCAGGGTTATGATAGTAAATTAATAATAAGATGATTAACCTGTTACTGCTGGGCCATACCTATAGCTGTCATAACAAACTGCTTGATCTGCCGGGTACAGCTATATACATGACGACACGCTATAGCATGTCGAGCAGGAAGTTCCGCTACATGTAGTGGACTTCAGGCCAAACGGCAGGATGGTTGCCAGAAATCATCCGAGTCAGTGATGCTGAGAGATTTCTAATACTGTCATTAAGGGAATAACCCTCAATGACGGTATCAGAAATCTCTCGGCGTCACTGACTCCAGTGACTTCTGGCAACTGTCTTGCCGTTTGGCCTGGGAGTCTTCTACACATAGAGGAACTTTCCGCTCAGTGCGCTTTAGTGCGTCGTAACACCTATAATCGTACTGAGCATAATGAATTGGTTTGGTATGATGACTATAGACGTGGCCTTGTAGATACAGGTTAAAAAGTGAGAGGAAGACTTACAATGTAATACTCCCATTGCTGGGCATATTCAGGCAGAGTTACATATCGAATGTTAGTAAAATGCCGCATGGCAGAAAGGAATTGTTGCTGCTGTGTGGCTATTATGATGTTTTGGTTCTGAGGTGTGGCTACAAATATATGCATAGATGCTTAAAAAAGAATCTCCAGTTCAGTTAGCAGGATTTTCAGCCCTATACTCCTTTCAGCCTTGTACCCCACACATGTGCTCAGATGGTGGAGGGATTAGGGGAAGACAGTTGTATTCTTTACTTGTGATCATGAAAGTGTTTGGCATGTTAAGATTTTAGGTGCCTTAGATCTAGTAGGCCAACACAGACTAATCCTGTAGCAGCTGGAATCATTTTTTTTTTGCATGTACAATGAACTAGTTTTAAAAAGTGTGTTTGTTTCATCTCAACCTTGCATAGTTAATAAAATATGATTATATATGCAGCAAAGATGACATCTTCAGAATTAAATACATGTGTGAGGATAGAGCAATGTGTGTATTTTCCATTACATTATATTATTTACATTTAGTATACTAATTTCCTCTAGCTGAAAAAGATATGTAAATGAAATAAACAGTAAGAACATAAAGACATAGATATTTTCCAATTCACCTAATCCTCAATGTTTTCCCATAGGAGTACAAGTTCCACCTGGGAAGTGAGGGACACAAACAGCAGCTGAACCGGCTGGCTAGGAAGCACTCTGTGGTGCTGAGGAAGATCAGGGTGCAGCAGAGACAGGAGCAGAAGGAGATCGAGGCAAAGTGGCGAGAAGAAAATGGCGAGGAGTTTAAGTCAGCTGTTACTAGGTACTGCTGTGTTTCCTTGTGTGTTGTACAGTGTATTTTATTGCCATGATTGGTTATAAATTTTAGAGTTCATTATGATTTTTTACCCCTTTTATCATTCTTTCATTCCTTGCATGCAAATAGCTTATTTGTGTAATTCAGTTATCTTGACTGATACTTTTTTTACTCTCTCACTGTCATAATTTAAAAAAAATCATATAGTTTGCAGAATTTGTATTTTGCTCAAGGTGGTACATGGAACCTGTGGCCTAAGATCTTAGCAATGTCAGAATTCAGATAGAATTCTTCAGATGTCAAAAAACACAGTACAACATATGGAATGTTCGAAATAGCCATTGGAGTGGCTCAGGAGGTACAGTGCATACAGGCTGTAAGCACAACCCATCGTAACTATGCCCTATTGCTGTGGGGTTACAGTTCATTTTCAAGTGTTTATTTGAAAACTAATATTCCTTGCTTGAAATGAAGGGAGCACACAGAGCACCAGACAGGGAGGGGGGAGAGGGTGATTAGTAGAGTGGATACCATCATATAGCAAAGGTAAGTTGCTCTTGTTTCTACTGCTTGTTCATTTATTCATATAACTTTGAATGGCTGTACATCAAAATTTATTTTGTGGAGCAAAAGGTAATATTGTGGAGTTACTGCCAGTTGGACTTGGTTGAAAATTTTGAGAAAAGGTTGAACATGTCAAGATGAATAATGCCCTTGGAATTCCAGTACATGAAGCGCTTATAGAATGTTAGGGAATAAGTGAGGCAGCAGGCAGATTTACTGACATGGTGAGAGTGCTTGATGCATGGACAATTCATGTAACTTTAATCTTTTACTGCTTGGCCTTGCCTGTAGCCGTCATAGCAAACCGACTCATCACGAGGGTACGGCTGTATGTGTTGCAACGCGCCAGAGTGAGTTCCACTACATGTAGTGGACTCCTAGGCCAAAGGGCAAGACAGTTGCCAGAAGTCACTGGAGTCAGTGACACTGAGAAATTTCTGATATGTCACTGAGGTGTTAATCAATTTAGAGGCCAAATCCCATGTGGGTTGGATAGGTATTATGGCTGTTACCTTGAGTACTAGTAACTGAGCAATGTCGTTATGTGGAACATTCATATTCACAGTAAGGACATTTAAATTAGTATGAAACTATAAAATTTTGGCTCCAATTGCAGTGTATTATTTTATTTTTGGTAGTTTTAGAAATTGTAGGTCTCATGTATGACATGTTTTGCAGGTAATCTAGATATACAAATATTATTTTCATAATAGTCAATTGTCATTGCTTGTTATAAGGGGTGTATACAGAATATCATTCTGTCATTGTGTTAAGATTACGTCTGAAACTGTCATTGCAATTGTATACTTAATTGGTTGTCAAGCAATATGTAAATATATGGAAAGTTACAGAAATATATGTAAAAGTATTACCAGTCTAGGCACAATGAAGTCCAGAAATTTGTGAGCATTTCTGATAAAAAGGGATGTATTATGTTTGCATATAGGAAAGGGGAATACTGTGCACATAATCCCCTTGGTAACTAATCTAGATATTTAAAAAGATGAGATAATTCCTGTAAATGATTGGAAGTATCATTCACATTTAGCTTATTTTTGATTATTTGTTTTTCTTTTGCTTCTTGCCTTAACCCCAGGTTCTGCAGTACCTGCAAGCTAGCCTTCAAGTGTTTGGGCAAAAACTCAAGTGACGGCATAAGCCACCACAGCAGAAGCAAGCTACATAGGGTAAGTTGGAATGTTACTGATGTTTTTGTCATCTTGGTAAAATACCCTATATTTTTTCTGCATGTTTCTTAATCCACAGGAAACCATTGTTTCAATGGTAGCGTGTGTGGACATGGTTCAGGATATGTGTAGTGTCTCAGTTTAAAATGAAAAGATAAAGAAGTAAAGAAATGCATGAACTGTGTTATTTTATTAATTTTAAAATCTATTTATTATTATATTTCTTAGTAATCGAACCTGGAACTTGTTAACAAATCTAAGAGTTTGGTTATATTTGTATCTTGGCAAACTTTAAGAGGACATCTCATAACTGTTTTGTACTTGGTCATTTAGAAAGTCTTACAATAATGATATTTTATATTTAAGCATTGGACTATGTGACATTTTACTGTTAATCAAACCTGTTGCATTCCACAGATGCAGAGGCACTATCTCCATCCTCGATGTGGAATATGCAGAATCACTTTCCCGAGCCGCATGGTGTATGAGCATCACATTGCTTCTATCAATCACCTACGGGTAAGTCTGCTTCTTCTTGTGTATTTGTGACTACCTTCTCTCCTCCCCCTTTTCCTCTTCTCCTTTCCTCTCTCCTCTTTACTTTCTTCCTCTCTCTCTTCTCTCCTCTCCTCTCCTCTCCTCTCCTCTCCTCTCCTCTCCTCTCCTCTTCCTTTCCTAGCCTCTGGGCTAGTACAGTGGTCACGTGTTGGCCTCTCATCCGAGGGGTCGGCAGTTTGTGCCCCGCCCAGGCGCGAAAAGT
The DNA here is from genome assembly GCF_015228065.2 of Penaeus monodon. Lineage (NCBI taxonomy): Eukaryota > Metazoa > Arthropoda > Malacostraca > Decapoda > Penaeidae > Penaeus > Penaeus monodon. The sequence goes on along the minus strand of NC_051424.1, from coordinate 3,697,241 downwards.
TGCAATTGTCGCGCGGAGGTTACTGCTGTGGCTGGGCACCACGGCTGGTTAGGAATAGGTTCAGCCGAGTCAGCACCAGCTGACACGAGAACGAGTCGGCATTAGTTGACACAGGCTGGGCTCCCCTCATAGCATAGCCCGGGCGAAGCAAAGCTTCACATATTGGACTTATCCTTATCTCCTCTCCTTTCCTCTCCTCTCCTCTCCTCTCCTGTCCTCTGTCCTCTCCTGTCCTCTCTTGCTTCCCTCCTCTCCCACCTCCCCTCCTCCTCCTCCCTCCTCCTCCTCCCTCCTCCTTCCTCCTCCCTCCTCCTTCCTCCTCCCTCCTCCTCCTCTCTCCTCCTCCTCCTTCCTCCTTCTCCTCCTCCTCCTCCTCTCCTCCTCCTCCTCCTCCTCCTCCTCCTCCTCTCCTCCTCCTCCTCCTCCTCCTTCTCCTTCTCCTCCTCCTCCTCCTCCTCCTTCCCTTCCTCCTCCTCCTCCCTCCTCCTCCTCCTCCTCCTCCTCCTCCTCCTCCTTCCATTTAACTCATTCATAGCTGGCAGAATAAAGAAAGTGACATCCCACATACTGGGCAGTTCTGCGTTAACATCTTTTCTAACAAAAAGTTCACACTTTTCAGAGAAAGTACCATAAATTCTCAGATCAAGCATGTGTTCTGTGAGAACATTAGCCTTGTTATTTCATTAAGACATGAGTATGTGCCCTGCAGAACATTTTGAAGGACATTGATTTCAAAAGACTTGTTATCATTTTAGCATGCAGATGCAAACCTCATGATGTGTCTTATTTTTAAGAATGTAGGTTGGTTGTATGCCTTTATATCCCTAAAATACATAAACTGGACATGAAACTAGTGTTTAGCAATTAAGATAGTAGATATGTATAGATTTTCTATTTATTTTTTTTAATCAGTACTAGATTCATAAGATTGTAATTTCTTCACTTTCTTTGAGCAGTATTAGTGACAGAACAAGTCACACATTATTTAGAACATTAAATATCTCTGCTTGTCAAGCTTTCTGCCCATTCCCACATTCTGAAGATGCCTGCAAACTTTGAAATGTTTAATTCACATATGTTGCTCTGCCAGCGATGAATGAGTTAACTATACACACGCTGAAACACACACACATCCTCCACCTGCCATGTAATTTGATATATATATATATATATATATATATATATATATATATATATATATATATATATATATATATATATATATATATACACTGAAATATATACATGATCTATAATTTCCCTACATGTTGTGGAACAAGTGATAAGATTAAATACATAATACAGGGCTCGTTGCAGGTAAGGACAGCAACCATTGACAGTCAGGGTGGCAGCCGACGCAATGAGAACCACAACCAGGAGGAGGAGGGGGTTGACCTTGACTTGGCTAACTTTATGACACTCGACTCGGTGGGAGAAGACGGTAAGCTTAGCATAATGTAAAAAAGTTATAGGTTGACTAAGATGTAAAATTAGCCTAAGAAAATGAGAAGAATACTCTCATTTATATCTAAAGAATTGTAGTTGCAAATGTTTATACAACTTGTACAATTTCTCAGTGCCTGGTTTCCTTTCTAAGTTACGTAACTTTGTTAGTAAGTTGGGTTACAATAACAGTCACTTGATATTATAATTTGGTGTGAAAGAAGAGGAGTTAAAAGCTAAAAGAAAGTAGACATTCTTACAATAACTCTTCCACTGATTTAATAATTTCTTGTTATTTACTGCTAAAGTGAAAGTTAATATTTTTAAATTTTTTAATCATCATCTCCCTTTTTTTATTTATTTATCTATTTTTATGATCACCATCATTATTATTATTTTTTATCTCCAAGTACATTCGATAGACAGTGGCAAATGTGCTGAATTTAACCAGAGGATTGATGAAAGGATTAAGTTCACCATCTGATTTTTTATATACATGACTTTGATGGGTGTACCGTTTTGATTTTTAAGCCTTTCTTCAAAGTCAGAATGAAAAAGCCAATAAAGAAGAAAATTGTGTTTCTGCTGGCAACATTGCCTTATGCAGATGGGCTTTCTGCAGTTTGTTTAAAGCATTTTAGACTTAACCTGCATTTTGTAGGAAAATATTTAATGTACCAAACTTCATACATTTTGAGAACTATGGAATTTGATGATTTCTTAGTAATTCTGATATTACTCTACCTGACCTTGCCTATTTACCCCATTCCTTGGAATTCCCTGAAGTTAAGCCCCTCTGGTACTATGAGTGAATTGGACCTCAACTAATCCTGTTGCTCTGGGAGCTAGTGACACATAGAACCAGTAGGTCAAGCCTAAGCAGATAACATTATACTAACAACAACAACAATAATAATAGTACCATGACAACAATAATAGTGATGATACTAGTAATAATGATGATTATGATAACTTTAATGATAAGGATAGTAAAAGAAAAAGAAAGGCTCCCCCCCAAATTCAAGAAATGGGGTAAACAGATGAGATCAAATAGGCTTAGTAATTGGCTGCTTGGTTAAGGACTTCATTGATGAAGAACACCTTGAACCTGTTGCCAGTGGTAAAAACTAATTCAAGAATACTTGATCTTGTTGAATTATCTATCCATGAAAAAGGTCATTAGTGCTTCATATTCCTTTTTTTCACTTCTTTTAGTATAGCTTGTTTCAGCATGTGAAACTGTGTCAGAGTTTAAAAGGAATAATGCCAGATGTGGTTTATCTGTAGTGCCAATTAAGTGCATGCATATCTCTAGTAGGCCATAAATAGAGTGAAAGATACAAACCCATTGGATGTTGAATGTTTGCATTTTAGTTAGTACTACAGTTTCTGCACAGAAGAGTCAACTTGGTAATGCATGCAATCTTATGCTGACTCCTTGCAGATGATGAAGAGGTGGGATCGGAGCATGAGGAGATCACAGGGGGCATTGATGCTGTGGAGGCTGCAGAAAAGGAAGCTGCAACAGGAGACGAGGATGAGGATGAGGACCTAGATGAGTCAGAGAGTAGCAGCAACCGCAACAAGGGTCATGGGCACTACAGGAGCAAGGAGGAACTGCAGTATGGCCGCAGGGGACGAAATGTAGGCAGCAGCAAGGGCAAGAGGCACAGGGCACATGACCGGGGGGATGAGGATGAGGA
>NC_051424.1:3671595-3679095 GCF_015228065.2 Penaeus monodon | reverse complement strand
AGGGGGGTAGGGGAGGGGGGATGAAGGGGGAGGGGAGGGGAGGGGAGACTGAAGGGGTGTCTTTGATGGGGAAAATATGTCTTTGTCGGATTTGTGTTAACTGTGATTAAAACTGTGGGTGTGCCAGTGCGCTCTCATAACGTGTTTCACAAAGAAGCTGCTTCATCCCCGTCCTCGGCCGTCTTTCGCTTATGAGTTTCTAATTCTTTTTGCTCTTTTTGATTCCTCTTTCTTTCTCTCGCTCTCTGTCGCTCTGCCTCTCTTTTCTTTCCTCTGTCGGAATCTCTTTCTTTCTTTTCTGTATCTCTCTCTCTCTCTCTCTATTTATCTATCTATCTATTTATCTATCTATCTATCTATCTCTCTACTTCTCCCTCTCCCTCTCCTTATTTTCTAGTTATTAGAGAGAGAGAGAGAGAGAGAGAGAGAGAGAGAGAGAGATAGAGAGAGAGAGAGAGAGAGAGAGAGAGAGAGAGAGAGAGAGAGAGAAAGAGAGAGAGAGAAAAAAAAAAGTAACATCAAGAGGGAAACAAGAGACAGATTTACACTAAGAAAAATAGATAGATAGATATATAGATAGAAAGATAGAGAGCTAAGAAAAAAACAACAACAAAAAACAGGCAGCGTTGATAAAACAGGATATTAAAACCAAAACCAAACAAATAAACAGACAAACAAAAAAGCATTAAAACATTTGATACAAGTAATAAATTCAACAAATAGCAAAAAAAAAAAGTTATTAATAGCCACCTATTAATATCACCGAGAAGGTCAGTCCAAAGAAGCCGATACACAGAAAGCTAAATATATTAATGATTGTATTACCTGGCTTAGTGACAGAGAGAGAGAGAGAGAGAGAGAGAGAGAGAGAGAGAGAGAGAGAGAGAGAGAAGAGAGAAGAAGAGAGAGAGAGAGAGAGAGAGAGAGAGAGGAGAAGAGAAGAAGAGAGAGAGAGAGAGAGAGAGAGAGAGAGAAGATGAGAGAGAAAAGAAAAGAGAGAGAAGAGAAGAGAGAAGAGAGGAGAGAGAGAGAGAGAAGGAGAGAGAGAGAGAGAGAGAGAGAGAGAGAGAGAGAGAGATGAAAGAGAAAGAGAGAAGAAAGAGAGAGAGAACGAGAGAGAAGATAATGAGAGCGAGAGAGAAGAGAGAGAGAGCGAGAGAGACAGAGAAGCAGCAACAACAGTAAAACAAAAAACAAAAACAACAAAAAAACGATCACAAAAAGGACAAAAAGGAGGAAAAGAAACAAGATGAATAAAAAATGATAAAAAAAGATGAAACGACAACCGCGAAAAGACACAAAAGGACGAAACAAAAAGAAAGGAATGGACAGAAAATGCGAAAAGGGAGGTAATTACACAAAAAAAGGATAAGCCTGGAATTCAAGGTGGAAGCCAAGTGGAGCAGGTGGAGGATGAAGTGGAGCAGGTGGAGGATGAAGTGGAGCAGGTGGAGGATGAAGTGGAGCAGGTGGAGGGCCAAGTGAAGGAGAGTGGAGGGGTAAACGGAGGAGAGATTCAGTGTGGCGCGGAGGTGAGTGGAGGGAAGAGGTGGAGAAAGGCGCTAGGAGCAAGTGGAGTGGAAGAGAGTGGAGGAGAACAGTGGAGAGACAAATACAGCAACTAAAATACGTAAAAAAAAAAAAAAACTCTCCCCCCCCTCAAAAAATACCCTCCACCTCCCTACCTTAGCCCCTACCCTAAAATCCCTCACCCCCTCCCTTCCCCCCCCCCCCTCCCCCCCCCCCCCCTGAAAAGGTCCCTCCACCTCCCTCCCTTCTCCCCACTAAAAGGGTCCCTCCACCTCCCCCCCTGTAGCCTCCCCCCTAAAAAGGCCCTTACCCCTCCCTCCCTTTTCCCCCTTACCCTCCTCTCCTAAAAAAAGGCCCCTCCCCCTCCCCTCCCTCCCCTTTTCCCCCCTTACCCCCCTACCCGACCCCCCCCCCTCCCCCCCTTTTTCCACCCCCGTACCCCCCCCCCAAAAAGGACCCTCGACCTCCCCTCCTTTTTCCCCCACCTACCCTCCCCCCCCTAAAAAAGGGCCCCCCCCCCTCCCTCCCTTCTCCCCCCCCCCCCCCCCCCCCCCCCCCAAAACCCCCCCCCCCACCCCCCCTCCCCCCCCCTTAAAAATCCCCTCCCCTCCCTCCCCCCCTCCCCCCCCCCCTTCCCCCCCCCCTCCCCCTCTCCCCCCATCCCTCCCCCCCTTCCCCCCCCATTTTCCCCCCCCCCCCTTTTTTGGGGGGGCCTCCATTTTGAAACGCGCGGGAAACAAAAGAGAGAGACAAACAGTTTACGAACAAAAGAAGCATTCCTCCCGCAACGCCATGCGAAGCCGCCGCGATGCATCTGCGCTCCAAAGTCGAATATCCGGGAATACTTAATACTCTTGGAGGAAAAAAAGAAAGAAAGAAAGAAAGAAGAAAAAAAAAAGGGGGGGGGACAAATTCAAAAAGGCTTGGGGAAAAAAAAAACGAAACAAGACGGGAGGGGGAAAAAAAAAAACAAAAAAACAGAAAAAAAAAGAAAAATTCTTTATACATGATCCACAAAAATAACCGCACCGTTGTATTTTTTTCTTTTTTTTTTTCCTCAAGCGACAATGTTTATTTTTTTTTCTATTAATTATTATTCTTTTATTTCTTCTTTTGGATTGTGTATATATTTTTTTTGTCTTTTCTTTTTTCTCCTTCCATGGAGTGAAGACAAAACGGCAGCAATCAAAGCTTTCCAACAGAGAGAGCGAGAGAGAGAGAGAGAATGAGAGAGAGAAACAGAAAGAGAGAGAATGAGAGAGAGAGAGAGAGAGGGAGAGGGACAGACAGAGAGAGAGAGAGAGAGAGGGAGATAGAGACAGAGAGAGAGAGAGAGACGGAGAGAAGAGAGAGAGAGAGAGAGAAAGAGAGAGAGAGAGAGAGAGAGAGAGAGAATGAGCGAGAGGGAGAGAGAGAGGGGAGAGGGACAGACAGAAAGAGAGAGAGAATGAGAGAGACAGAGAGAGGGAGAGAGAAAGCGAAAGATTTTTTTTTTTTTCCATTTATTCTTTGCCTTTCACTTCGCATTGTGGCCGCGGTCTTTGATAGAAACGCGAGCCAGGGAGCCTCGTCGCCGCCAGCGCTGACAAAGATGGCTGGATGCGTCACAGTGTAGATTAAGAGAACGTTCCGGCATTGTCCGCGAACTCCCTAGATTCTCAAAACATCTGAGCAATGGATACCTTTTACACACGTTCAAACCAAACCACTTCAAAGCTTGCACACGCCGCACGCTCCCTCCTTCTTTCCATCCCTCCTTCACTATCTCCCTCCATCACTATCTCCCTCCTTCTTTCCATCCCTCCTTCTTTCCATCCCTCCTTCACTATCTCCCTCCTTCTTTCCATACCTCCTTCACTATCTCCCTCCTTCTTTCCATCCCTCCTTCACTATCTTCCTTCCCTCCTTCATTATCTCCATCTTTCTTCAATCCATCCTTCTTTCCTTCCCGTCTTCACTATCTTCGTTCCCTCCTTCACTATCTCCATCCTTTCTTCCCTCCCTCCTTCTTTCCTTTCCTTCTTCACTATTTTCCTCTCTCCTTTCCTCCTTATCTTACTTCCTCCCTCCCTCCTTTGCTTTCTTCAATTTTCTCTCTTATTCTCCTTTTCCTTCCTACACTTTCTTCCCTCTCTCCTTCTTCCTATCCCTTCCTCACTATCTTCCTGTCTCCTGTCCTCCTTGTCTTACTTCCTCCCTCCCTCCCTCCTCCGCTTCCTTAATTTTCTTCTTATTCCCTTTTCCTTCCTACCTCCTGTATCTTAACCCTCCCTCCATTCTTCTCTCCCTTCCTCCCTCTCACCTCCACTACCTCTTTCGCATTTCTCTTCCTCTCCCTCCATCTTCCCCCCCTCCTCTCTCTCTCTCCCTTCCCCTCCCACCCTCCATCTCTCCCTCCCTCCATCCTCCCCCCCCTCTCTCTCTCCCTTCCCTTCCCACCCTCCATCTCTCCCTCCCTCCTCTCACCCTCACTCAGCGGTGGGGGTGGTGGAGGAGATGGAGGCATGGGGAGGAGGGGAGAAGGAAAGGCAGGAAATTAAGACAATGATGTTATAATTGTCGATCTCTGATGGAAAGATAAATCAAGGAGTATTAATGAGAAGAAGCAAACATTAGGTTTTCGCAAATGTGAAACGGTTTGTTTTATGGTTCGTGAAGTAACGCCTTATTCGCACAGTTATTTGTTGGTGTGCACAACTTGCGTAAAACGTGTGTAATGCATTGTTTAGTTAATGATCATTAAAATAGTTATTATTGTTATCATTATCATTGTCATTATTATGATTATTATTGTTATTATAATCATTATTATTGCTATTATTGTTATCATTATTGTTATTATCATTATTATCATTATATTATTTTTTTATCATCATCATTATTATCATTATTATTATTATTATTATTATTATTATTATTATCATTAATACTATTATCATTATCACATTATTATCCTTGTTATCATAATTATCCTTATTGTTATTGTCTTCATTGTTATAATCATCATTAGTATTATTTTCATGCCATTATTATTGTTATTATTATTATTATCATTATTATGTTCATTGTTATTATGATCATCATTATTATTATTATTATTATTATTATTATTATTATTATTATCATCATCATCATCATCATCATCATCATCATCATCATCATCATCATCATCATCATCATCATCATCATTATTATTATTATTATTATTATGATGATGATGATGATGATGATGATGATGATGATGTAATAATAACAATTATCATCATTATATTATTACTTTTTTTTGTTATCATTATTATCCTTATTGTATTTTTTTTATGTTTATCACTTTTATTATTATTATTTTCATTATTATTATTATTAGTAGTACTTGTAGTATTACTAATATTATCAATTTTTATTGTAATTACTATCTTTATTAATATTGTTATTATTACGATCATTATTTCATCATCATTACTATCATTATCAGCATTGTTATTATCAGTTTAATTTTCATCATTATGATGATCATGATCAGTATAATCATCACCATCATTATCATCATCATATTAATTTGAATCATATTCCCGAATCTCAACATCGCTTTCTCTTTTTAAAATATTTTTTTTTGGCGCCATTTTGCATACGACACTTTTCAAAACACTCTTTGAATTGCTTTGAATATTCTTGATATATATCTTTCTTTCCTTTTTAGTTTTTTTTTTCATGATTGAGCGCGATTAAAAAAAATGCTTTTAATCTTTTTGGGAGTCAATATTATGGCGCCTGATTACTGTGGGTAATTGCAATCTTGAAGAAAAAGTGTTTCACTCTAATGACTTGGTGAGATAAAATACTAGCTTGGTTATATAAGAGATTGAAATAAGATTTTAAAAGCAAGAATTAGATAAAAAGTTAGTGAGCTTGTATGCACGCACGCGTACACTTACACTTACACACACACACACACACACACACACACATACACACACCTCTCTCTCTCTCTCTCTTTCTTTCTCTCTCTCTCTCTCTCTCTCTCCCCCCCCCCTCTCTCTCTCTCTCTCTCTCTCTCCTCTCCTCTCCCTCTCTCTCTCTCTCTTTCTCTCTCTCTCTCTCTCTCTCTCTCTCTCTCTCTCTCTCTCTCTCTCTCTCTCTCTATATATATATATATATATATATATATATATATATATATATATATATATATATATATATATATATATATATAATGACCCAGGCGCCCTTTCTCACTTCACAATTTAGAGACAAACCTCAATAGGTCTTCAAGAAAATCCACTTCTTTCCTTCATCAATCAAAGGTTCAGAAGTAAGCCAGGGGTGAACACAAGGTGGCACGCTTACCGAAATAACAACAAAATTAGCATAATCCCAAGAACACATAATACTTAAACCCCTTAATACAAATTGCCATAGACTAACAATCAGACACCATTTAGACCAAAAACAGACCCAATTTTCGCAATAACAAGGTCTCATTTTGCTACGCAATATCAACCACAGCATAACTTTCGATAACTTACTAAGTTCACGTGATGGAATGATTTATTCGAATGATTACAAGATAGATGCATTATTTGCAAGCTCTAAAAGCAATTTACTCTAGTAGTGATGATTATATTGTTGGAAAGCTCTTTCATAAGTGGGAAAACATGGTAAATCAAGGTAACGCAATTAGCATTCTTACATGCACGACGCTGACGGGGAACCTCGCCACAAAAGAGACGTTTGCACAAAAAAGGCAAAATAAATATAATGTCTTGGGATTATAGGGTAGACTCAGGTTTTTTTTATGGCGCACTTACCGGACTTGTCAATAAACTGAAGTTTTTTATTTTATTTTATTACGAACGTTGTAACCGAAATGATACGGCGAACGCACAATCGAATGCGGACGCACGTGTTATTTCACTGTTTACAATTTGAGTCATATTAGTGCCCCGCATTCATAAATAAAATAATTCCCAACGTTTCCATACTAGCTACAACCATTAATATAAATACCATTATCATTTTCATCCTATACAATTTTCTTTTATGATTTTTTTTTTGCGTTTCCCTGCGTTATATACATAAAGACCGCCAAAAAAAATCAAACTTGAATGCAGCGAGATGACAGGCAGCGATGAAAGGAGCTACATCGATTCTGGAAGAGATAAAATGTTTAAAAAATAATAAATGAGTATAGATCAGCTTCTCGAAGCAGACAATGCATTCATCTTATTGTATGAAAATGCAAAAAGTACCTTTTATCAATAACTAGACAATGTTTGGTGGTGTTCAAAACCCGCGGGCTGCCATTCGCATCACAGCTGCTTAGTTTAATTGGTTTCGACCTTTTTTTCGATAGTTTTAAGTGTCCATAGTTTGCAATCTTTTTCATGAGAAAAGAGAGAGAGAGAGGGGAAGAGAGGGGAAGAAAAGAGAGAGGAGAGAGATGGAGGAGAGAGAGAGAGAGAGAGAGAGAGAGTGAGAGAGAGAAGAGAGGAGAAGAAGGGTGAGAGATGAGACGAGAGAGAGAGAGAGAGAGAGAGAGAGGAAGAGGGAGAGATAGGAGAGAGAGAGGGAGAGAGAGAGAGAGAGGAGAGAGAGAGAAGGGAGGAGAGAGAAGAAGAAGAAAAGAGAAAGGGAAAAAGAAGAAGTAGAAGATGAGAGATGAGGAGAGAGAGAGATGAAAGGAGAATGGAGAGAAGAGAGACGAGAGAGAAGAGAGACGGGGAAAAAGAGAGAGAAAAAAAAAATTAAAAAAGAAAAGTAATAGATGATAAAAAAAATGGAGAGAGAAGAAGAGGAAGAGAGAAAGACAAACGAGAAGAGAGAAAAGAGGAGAGAAACAACGGGGGAAGAGAGAAGATAGAGAGATAAAAATAATAATATAATATAATAATTAGAGGGGGTGGTGGTGGGGGGGGGGGGGTTTTGGGGGAAAAAATAAAAAAATAAAAAATATATAAATATATATCTATCTAA
>NC_051424.1:3664095-3666595 GCF_015228065.2 Penaeus monodon | reverse complement strand
CCTCGAAAACAGCAGTTTTCATAATACAAAACCAATGGAACTAGAGGTACAGCAGAGTACAGTTTCAGAACAGCAGGTTTCATGTTACAGACCCATTGAGACAGCCAGGGCCATGATATACGGTCGGTCGGACCAATAATATGCTTGCAAGAAATACCTTGACATTTCTATCACGAATTTATGCAAAATCTATATTCTTGAGATCCCGGTGAAACTATACTGTTTGCTCAGTCATACACTTGTATAATGTCTAAGGAATACACTGATTTATAGACTCGCAGTTTTCTTTTCTCTCCTCTATCCTCTACTACTACATCCTCGCTCTCTTGTCTTTCATATACTTCACATTCTCTCCTCTCTCTCTCTCTCTCTCTCACTCTCTCCCTCTCTGTCTCCCCCCTCCTCTCTCTTTCTCTCTATCTCTCTCTCTCTCTCTCTCTCTCTCTCTCTCTCTCTCTCTCTCTCTCTCTCTCTCTCTCTCTCTCTCTCTCTCTCTTTCATACACATAAATACACTTAAAACCTACTGACTGTTTGGGTTTCATGCACACGTATGCACAGTCATATATAAAATCATTCACGCAAGCACATACACACACATATATAAACGCAGATACACATGCAAAACAAAAATAAAGAAGCATAGTTGCACGCATACACACTCACTCACGTACATAAATATATACACATATGCAGAAAAAAAAATCAAGAAGATACGCAAACACACACACACACACACACACCACGCACACACACACACACACACACAAGTACACACAAACACACACACACAAACATTCACACACACACACACACACAACACACACACACACACACAAGTACACACAAACACACACACACAAACATACACACAGACGCAAACACACTGAAACAAGCACACACACAAATACAAAAACACAAACACACGCCCCCCACCTCTTACCTACACATTCACACACACAAACATGAAATAAAAGTTTTTGTTGATGCTTTTTCTTCCACCTTCTTCCACCATATTCAAGAATGTATCCAAAATATCTCAGTCTAAGGTAAATCTAAGACAAAAAAAAAGAAACCAGATAACATTTTTGAATACATTCAAAGCTGTTGGTCTGTGAATCATCGCTTCATACAGATTACTGTCAAAGGTAAAATAGAAAACTTTTTTCTTGTATTAATTTTATTCAGAAGAAATATACTATGCACACGAGATTTCACAAGGAACATGCATACATAATTTTTCACGCTGTTATGCATCTGCAAAACGAACAGCATACATTACGCAATATACTTGAAGTATATTATAATCTCTAGATAAATGGATATACATACAAATAAAATGAATGAACGATTAATGTCCACTAAAAAATATCTAATTACTGCTGGTGACAATTAATCAACATTTCTCAGTATGAGGTAATCTGAACGTGTGTGGCCATTGACTATTATGGTGTTCACTTTCGCAGAATCATAAACGGTATAAAAGAAAGGGAAAGAGAGGGTGAGAGATAGACAGACAAATAGATAGATAGGGATAGATAAATAGATAGATAGATAGATAGATAGATAAAGAGAGAGAGAGAGAGAGAGAGAGAGAGAGAGAGAGAGAGAGACGAGGGAGTAGGGAGAGAGAGGAGAAAGAGAAGAGAGGGAGAGAAGAGAGAGATAGATAGAAGAAAGAAGAGATGAGAGAGAGAGAGAGAGAGGAGAGAGAGAGAGAGGAGAGAGAGAAGAGAGAGAGAGAGAGAGAGAGAGAGAGAGGGAGACATACATACATACAGACAGACAGACAGACAAACAGACAGACAAACGGGCAGACAGAACACAAAATTCACGACCTGAAATGCTGGTCCTCCTCCCAAGCCTAGCACGATGAAGCCCAGCATGACAACAGCGCTCTAGTGTGACCCTCAAAACCTGAGGATGATGGCCGCGTCCTGTTTGATCTCGGGGCCCTTGGAAAGCCTCTGCGTCGTTAGCGTCTCCGGGGCGGCCACTAGCGTCAGGGAAGACAGCAACTGCACGAACCTGAAGGAGGGAAAACCGGTGGTCAGGGAGGGAGGAAGAAAACCCAGGGAAGAATGGACACTATTTAGAGTGAAAAGCGGAAGGTGATTGCTTAGTGTGAGTGGTTAGTGTGAAGACTGACTTGGGGTCGAAATTTGGGAACTGGTCTTAGATAAAAATGATTTAGGGTGACAGGTATTAGTTTTAGAGGTGACAGGTAAGTCTGAGAGGAGATTGATTTGGATGAGAGCGCTGGATTTTTATTTATCTATCTATTTTTTTAGGGTGACAGGTAGGAGTGTACTAGAGTGGAGGAAGGTTTACTTGGACGAGAAGTGGGAAGAAAATGCCATAGAAAATTAAATAGGGTTAAAGGTAATATTATATTAACTAACTGATGCTCGACTGCACTGGCAATAAAAGAGACAGGCCGCCGGTGCCCCTGACCTGGTGTCCTCGAGAGGCGCTGTGACTTCGGTGATGGGGACGACCTC
>NC_051424.1:3654095-3659095 GCF_015228065.2 Penaeus monodon | reverse complement strand
CTCTCTCTCTCTCTCTCCCTCCCTACCTCCCTCCCTCTCTCTCTCTCTCTCTCTCTCTCTCTGTCTCTCTCTCTCTCCCCTCTCTCTATCTCTCCCCCTCTCTGTCTCTCTTCTCTCTCTCTCTTATCTATTAATCTCCCCCCCTCCCCCCCCCTCTCCCCCCCTCTCTCTCTCTCTCTCTCCCACCCTCTCCTCCCTCCCTCTTCTCTTTTCTATCTCTCTCTCTCTCTCCTCTCTTCTCTCTCCCCTCTCTCTCTCTCTCTCTCTCCTCCCCCCCCCTCTCTCTCTCTTCTTTTTTCTTTTATTTTTCTCCCCCCCTTTCCCCCCCCCCTCTCTTCTCTGAAATTTTCCTCTCCAGAGGTTGTATGTGCCAAATTTTTGATTTACCGCACATATTTCATTACATAAAACAAAATACGGCACAGGTTAAATTTTTGCTTAATCATACAAAAATACTTTTTACAAAAAAGACCCTAAGATAGATTTAGATTTAAAAATTATGATTATTGTCTGTATTTATTATTATTTTTTTGTACGATGATTTGTATGTATGTATGTATGTATGTATGTAGTGATGTTGTATGTATGTATGTTAGGTATGTATTATGTATGTATGTTGATGTATGGTGTGTATGTAGGGATGTTGTAGTATGTATGTATGTATGTGTGTATATGTATGTATGTATGTATGTGTGTATGTATATATGTATGTATGTATGTATGTATGTATGTATGCATATGTATCTTTTTACGTATCTACTTACCTACCTACCTACCTATCTATCTATCTATCTATATTTCTCTTTTTTTGTGTGTGAAGATGTGCTTGTCATGGCCACGATTGCTGACACGATGGCAGATTGTGATGACATTTATTTGATAATTGCAAAGTTAATGATGATAATTGATTAGAATAGAACGATGTTATGCAATATTGCATTCAGCCTATCAGTGCCAAGCTTTTTCGTGCATTAAAATAGATGGTGATGAAGAAGGAAAGAAGAGGAAGGAGAAAGATGAAGGAGAAAAAGAGAAAGATGAAGAAGGGGAATAATGATGATAATAATAATAAGACGGAGGAGAAGAAGAAGATGAGGAAGAAAAAGAAGAGGAGGAGGATGAAGAAGACAAAGAAGAAGAATGAGAAGTGGAAGAAGATATAGAAGGAGAAGGAGAGTGAGAAGCTGATGGAGAAGGAGGCAAAGACGAAGAAGGAGAAGAAGGAAAAAGAAGAAGAAGGAAGAAGAAAAAGAAAAAGAAGAAAAAGAAGAAGGAAGAAATAGAAGGAGGAAGAAGAAATAGAAGAAGAAAGAGAAGTAAAAGATGGAGAAGAAGAAGAAGAAGAAATAATAATGATAACAATAATAATAATAATAATAATAATAATAATAATAATAATAATGAGGAGGACAAGAAGATGAAAAAGAAGAAAAGAAGAAGAAGAAAAAAATAATAACATAATAATAACAAGAAGGAGAAGAAGAAGAAGAAGAAGAAGAAGAAGAAGAAAAAAAGAAGAAAAAAAAAAAGAAGACGAAGAAGAAGAAAAAGAAGAGGAAGAGGAAGGAAGGAGAAGAAGGAATACAAGAAGAAAAAAAAAGTTACTTGGGCTAAAACTATAAAACTGAATCTACATAATTTGACTCTACTTTTCGTAGCAATTTTCGTCATCTACTTCTTGTGTTTTCTTCTATATTTTCATTTTTTTTCATTTTTTATTTTTTCCCCTTCATTTAAATAATATATATAAAGGGAGTAAACACAGACGAATATGGAAGAGGAACAGAAGCGTAAAAGAAAAACATTGTAAAGAAAAAAAGGCGACTTGGAGGTGAAAAGGTGAGTAATAGGAAATGAATAAGGAAGGAGAGACAAAAGAGATGAATGAAAATGAATGGAAATGAGTGAAGAGATTAGGAAACGCGTATGTTGAGGAGAAATGAGGGATGTTCTGGGAAGTTCGAACTATACAGAAGGGATATTTTTACACACACACACACAACATACATACATACATATACAAACACTTACACGAACACACACACACACACATACACACACACACACACACACACAAACACACACGAACACAAACACACACACACACACACACACACTCACGAACACACACACACACACACTCACGAACACAAACACACACATAAACACACACACACTGAGGAGGTCACGGGCACAATGCACCAGTTTTAATGCATTTCCCTCCCAGTCCCGGTAAAAGACAGGGGGTGGGGGCGGGGGGGTGGAAGACCAACCGGGGGGGGAGGGGTGGGGGAAGGTGGATAGAACGGAGAAGGGAGGGAGTTGAGAGAGAGGGGGGGGGAGGGGGAAGAGAGGGAGGGAAAAGGGGGAAGGAGGGAGGAGAGAGAGAGGGAGGAGAGAGAGAGAGAGAGAGACGGAGGGGGGATGTGAGGGTGGCCTAAGAATACCTTATCAAAATTTTCCATCTTGCTGGATTGAGACTCGGACCGACTTAGCCATACAAGCTAATGCTCAACTTCCGGTGGTTGGAGGGAACTTGGGGCGTTTGGCGGGAATTAATGTTGGCGAGAAGGGGCGCGAGGTGGAGAGAGGACGGGAAGGTTGGACGGGAGAATTCGCGGGTTTTAATATTCGCGGTGGAAAGAGAGGGAGGGAGGAGAGAAAGAGAAGATTAAGGGTGGGAGGGGAGGGGAGAAAGGGGGAAGAGGTGAGGGGAGGATGAACGAATAGAGGGAATGGGGGAGGAGAGGAGAAGGGGAGGGGAAAGGTGGGGAGGGGAGAAGAGAGGTTGAAAATGTAGAGCGAAGGGAGGAAGAGGAGACAGAAGGGAATGGACGTGTAGATGGAAGGGAAATAGAAGGGAAATGGGAAGGGGAGAAAGAGAAGATAAAAGTATAAAGGAAAGAACATGAGAAGAGGGAGGACGAAGAGGAAGTGGAGAGAATCAGATAAAAGAGCATAGGGAGGAGGAAAAGAAGGGTGAAATAAAAGTAACAGAAAAGGGAGGAAACGAAAAGGGAAGATAAGGGGGAGAGAGAGAGAGGGGAGGATGAAGGGGAGGAATGAATGATAAATAAAAGAAAGAAGGAGAGAGAGGGAGTAAGGGGGGAAGAAACTGGATGAAAAAGAGAAAGGGAATGATGGAAAATTAGAACAAAGAAGAGAAGAAAAGAGAGAGAAAAAAACTAGAGACGAAGAAATAAGTAGCTGGAAACAGACAGACAGACAGACAGACAGACAGACAGACAGACAGACAGACAGACAGACAGAAAGATAAATAACTGGCCAAATTAAACTCAAGTGTTACCGCCATGAACCAAGCTGTCCTCATGACCCCAACGCTTTCCTACCGACCTCGATGCTGTGTCCATGAAGTTAGGAATAACCACATGGCTCCCGAGTTTCCTCATGACTCAAAATTTTGCACTCATGATCCTGGTGTTTTCCTCATGGCCCGAAATGGCCCTCATGATGCCTATGGTCTCCTCATAACCCCAGGTAAATTCCCTCATGACCATGATGTTTCTTTTCCCGGATCGTCTCGAGTGTTTACCTCATGACTTTAGTGATTTCCTCATGAACCCAGGTTATCCTCATGAACCCCAGTTTCTGCGTGGATCTAGTCATTTCCTCATTATTCCAACGGCCTCTGCACGGACCCTGTTTATTTCCTCATGACCGCCCAGTGTGTCCTCACGTCTCCTGTGATATCCTCATGATTCCAAATCACTCCACATGAACCGAGTTGCCTCTCATCATAGGCAAGTCTCGTCCTCATGGCCTCGGCGCCTCCTCACGATCCCAGTCATTTCCTCATGACTCGAATGCTGTTGCTCCCATGACACCAATATTCTTCATGACCCTGGTGTTTCCAAATGATTCCCAGTTGTGCTCATGACCCCAGTGTTGACCTCATGACCCCAGAGTTGTCCTCATGACCCCAGAGTTGTCCTCATGACTCTAGTGTTGTCCTCATGACCCCAGAGTTGTCCTCATGACCCCAGTGTTGTCCTCATGACCCTAGTGTTGTCCTCATGACCCCAGAGTTGTCCTCATGACCCCAGAGTTGTCCTCATGACCCCAGAGTTGTCCTCATGACCCCAGAGTTGTCCTCATGACCCCAGAGTTGTCCTCATGACCCCAGGTTGTCCTCATGACCCCAGAGTTGTCCTCATGACCCCAGCGTTGTCCTCATGCCCCAGATTTTTTCCTCTGACCCAGAGTTGCCCTCTGCCCCAGATTTGTCCTCATGACCCCAGCGTTTGCCCTCATGAACCCCAAGTTGTCCTCATGACCCCAGATTTTTCCCTCATGCCCCCGCGTTGTCCTAGCCCCCACGTTGTCCTCATGACCCCGGTTGTCCTCATGCCCCGGGTTTGCCCCCTCATGACCCCGGGTTGTCTATGCCCCCACGTTGTCCTCATCCCCCACGTTTGTCCTCAGACCCCCAGGTGTTTTCTCGTGACCCAGAGCCGCCCCCGAGCGCTGCGGGCGGCGCGGGCGAGGGCGCAGCGGCGAGGCCACCGCCCCGGGAGCCAGCGCCCGCGTCCAGGGGAAGGAAAAAAAAGGCGTCGTGACGAAATCCGACGCCAGGGGGACAGGGCGGGGAGGGAGGGGGGTGAGGCAAGGCGGGGGGAGGAGAGATAGGGGTGCAAGGGCGAGGGGGGTCGGAGGGGGGGGCTATGGGGGTATAACGGGAATCAGGGGGGTCAATTTTGGTGGGGGGGGAGGGGGGGATCAGTCAGGGGGGAGGGGGGGGACTAGGCGGGGAGTGGGGGGAATCTGTCCGGGGGGGGGGGGGGGAAAGGGGTTGGGGGGGGGGGGGGGGGAAAAAATCTGCCCCGGGGGCGGGGGGGGGAGAGTCATGGGTGCGGTGGGGGGAATCTTGAGGGGGAGGGGGGGGGAGTCAGTCAGGGCAGGGGGGAGGGAAAAAACATGGGGAGGGGGAAGTTAGGGAAAAATCAGGGAGGCTAGGGAGAGCGGGGAAAAAAAAGGTGGGG
>NC_051424.1:3631595-3634095 GCF_015228065.2 Penaeus monodon | reverse complement strand
ACCTGGCATGAACTTTGACCTTTTGTGTGACCCTACCCACGCATGTATAATTCTAACCACAAAAGAAAGAACATGACGTCAAAACTGAAAATGTAGAAGGATTATGAAGACAAAAAAGGTTACAAAGTTTGATAACGTTGAAAAATAATCGTGATGATAGCAAATATGAATATGGAAATACGAATAAAAATCTGAATATTTATTATAGCATTATTAATTCAAAAGTTAATAATGAAAATGATAAAGATAATCATGCGTTTTGTGTATAACATGATAACTATGATGATGATAATGATACTACAACTACTACTATTTATGATAATAATGATAACGATAACAATGAAAAAAATAGTAATAATGATAATAACAGCAACAACAACAATAACAACAAAAGTATCAGCAGTAAGAAAAAACAACAACAATATAATGATGGTAATAGTGATGATAATAATCAATAACGATAATGATAATAAAAACATTACAAAAATAACATCAATAATGATAAAAGTAATGACAATGATAATGACGATAGTAATAATGAAGATTATTATTATAATAATGATAATAATAATGATAATGATAATGATAGTAATAACAATGATAATAATAATAATGATAATTATAATAATGATAATAATAATAATAGCAATAATAATAATGATAATAATATAATAGTAATGATAATAATAATTGTAATAATAATGATAACAATGATAGTAACTGATTATGATAATGATAATTATAATGTTAATAATATCAATAATAATTGCAATATTAATGATATTAGTAATTAATAACAACAGCAACATGATGGTAATGATAATAATAATGATGATAATGATGATGATAATAATAATAATAATAATAATAATAATAATAATAATAATAATAATAATAATAATAATAATAATAATAATAATAATAATAATAATAATAATAATAATGATAATAATGATGATAATTAACAATGATAATGATTGTGATAATCATAAACAACAACAACAACAACAACAACAACAACAACAACAACAATATTATTATATGGAATAATAATTATGATGGCAATAGCAATGATAATGATGGTAATAATGATAATACCAATAACGACTTATCAATAATAAAGACAATATTAATTATGATCGCCATAAAACAATAACGATAATGATGATGATAATTATAATAATAATAATAACAGTACTATTGATAATGATAAGGATAATAATAATATTAATAATAGTAATGAGAATGATAGTAATAATAATAATAATAATAATAACAATGACAATAATAATTTTGATATTATCATTACTACTACTAATATCATTATCATTATTTCTATCATAATTTTAAGCATCATTATCCATCTCCTTTTTCTCTTTTTATCATCACTATTACTGTTACTATCATTATCATTATTATCAACAAGATCATTATGATCATGATCATTATCATTATTACTACTGTTATTACTATTATCATTAGTATCATTCTTATCATTATTATTATTATCATCATTATTATCATTATCAGTATCATAATATTTGTACTTATTATTATCATTATCAACATAAATATCGCCATCATATTGCTTTTGATGTTACTGTTATTATCATCTTAATTATGATTATTGTTTATTATTTTTAATATTGCTATTGTTATTATTATCATCATTGTTATCATAATCACTATCATTATTATTATTTTCTACCATTGTTATTATCATTATTATTATTATCATCATCGTCATTATTATCACTTTTGTTATTATCATTATCATTGTTATCATAAATGTTATCATTATTACAGCTGCCACCATATTGTCCTTGCAATTGCCCTTTTGCCTTTTATTTTTTTGAGGAGCTGGATGTGATCCTGTTTTTATGATTGGTTTTCATAAATAATATTAATCTTCTGAGTATAATCTTTATTGAATAATCCCTTTTATGCAATTAATCAAGTGTTCATCAAAGTTTTTGTTCAGATTTCGTTATTCCAGATTCGATGGATTTATTCGATGGAGCAAAAACATTCTTGAAGATGCATCTCCGATTAATTTCTCTGCCTTCTTAGGTCATTAAAAATAAGAATAGAATCTCTGGTTTATTTATAAAGGAAACAGAATTTGAATGTCAAAGAGTGGATTATTATGCTCCGTCTCTTTAATGCTTAATGCTGCCACCAGAAGACATCGAGGCATGGTGAACTCACACCAGTGATTGATAACAGCCTCAGAGCAAAGAACATCCTCACATCATTATTATTATTATCATCATTATTATTATTGTCTTTGTCATTATCATTATCATTATCGTTGTTATTATCTTTGTCAATATTATTTTATTATTATCACATTATCATGTTTTGTCAATATCATTATTACTGTTATTATTATTATTATCAATATCGTCACTATTTCCATTATTGTCATTATTATTATTATCATGATTATAATTCCTACTATTGTTATCAGTATCATCATCATCATTATTATCATCATTAT
>NC_051424.1:3601595-3604095 GCF_015228065.2 Penaeus monodon | reverse complement strand
AGATGATCTGCGAGAGGTGGGCGGCGCAGGGGGTGGGGTGGGGTTGGAGAAAACCCACAGAAAGGATGGGCGGACGAGCAGCGAGAACCGGGAGGAGGCGGGCGGCGAGGAGTGGGCGTGTGGAAGACGAAGGAAGAGAAGGCGGGCGGCGGGAGGGTGGAGGCGATTCAAGGGCGAGGTGGGCGAGAAAGTGGGCGGCGCGAGGTGTCGGGGGGCGTGTCCGTCGATACCCGCCAAGGTGCCCGGGGACGCTGAGCAAATACCATAAAGATTAAAAAGCAAGTAGCGGGACGAAACAGCGATCGTTAGGCGCCGATGGATCACTCTGAATTGCTTTGGGGGGGAGGGGGTAGGGGCACTAGGGGGGGTTGAAGGAGGGTGGGTGTCTCGGGCAGAGGGTATTGTGGGTAGGAGGGAAGGAGGTGAGGGGGGGGGGGAAGGGTTCAGGGCAACCTCATGCAAACGTCATGCGGTTTGTGTGGCCAAGAAGGTGTTAGCGGTCGGGTTCATGCGCTCAATTGCACGCCCATTGTGCTCGAACAAGCTTTGTGTATGTCAGGACATCATCGCATGGACGCCGGACGCCTAGGGAATGCGGGCAGGGATTCCGAAGAAACTGCTAAACTAGATTGTTTTTTAAATTACTCAAAGATTTCACACACACACACACACTCATTGATACATATATATACGTGCATATATTATATATACATATATACACACAAACACACACACACACACACACACACACATATATACACATGCATACATACTTACATATATACATATTATTATATATATATTATATATATTATATATTATATATATATATTTTATATAATATATATATATATTATATTATATATAATATATATAATATATTTTAAATATATATATATATAATATATTATATATATTATATATAATAAAATATATATATATATTATATAATATATTTGTGTGTGTGTGTGTTGTGTGTGTGTAAGTATACATATGCAATATATATATACTATCAATTCTAATTCCATATATATATATATATATTTTTTTTATATATATAAAATATATATATATATATATATATTTTATTACATATATTTTTATATATATAGATATATATTTTATATAATATATATATCTTTTATATATATATATAAAATTATATTTTTATATATTTTTATATTTATATATATATATATATGCATATATGTACATACTTTATTTTTGCAATATCTTTTTGCTTCAAACTTTTGTTATTTTTATCTCTTCTTCTCACTCACTCTTCCAAACTTTCCGTAAAAAAAGATAAACTTAATAACATGATAAAAATTGAAAATCCTAACCATACAAAACAAGCTCTCTATCAATTAGCAGTATTGAATTAGCAGCACATATAGTTTAAATATATGAATATTAATAACATTCCAACATTGCCTCTAAGTACAAAATAGGCAGTACGATCTCAACATCATTTCGTATAAGGGGGGCTTTATTAGAATTGAATTAAAAATTTAACATTGTTAGAATTGTAATGTATATAAATAATATAATATTATATATATATTATATATAATAATACACACATATATTAAAATATATTATATTATATATATAAAATTATATATATATATAAAAATTTTATATTATTTTATGGAATTAGAATTAAATGAATATATATATATATATATATTATATTTTATAAAAAAAAATTATATATATATATATATTATTATATATTTTTTATATATATATATATATATATATATAATTATTTATATATTATGGGAATTAGAATTAATTGAATTTTAAAATTATATATATATATATATATATATATATATAAAATTTTATATATTGAAATGAATTTATTATATATATATATATATATATATATATTTTTTTTTTTAGAATTACTATAAAATTACTATATATATATATATGTATGTATGTATGTATTTATATACACACATACATATATATTAGACTTAGAATTAATATAATTAATAGACTTTGAATTAATAAAGACAACAATTAGATATTTTTAAACCTAAATAATAATCCCAATGGTACAATCTACTTGTGATAAGCATTTATAACTCTGAGCCTGAAAACGTGTGTTATTTGAGCACCTGTGAGATTACAGCGCTCTTGTGAGTCAAATAACCACGTCAGATGAATTAAGATCGACTTTACACAGTTAAAGAAAAGTGTTAACATGTTAATTGTCGGATTGTCAATACTGACGTTATAAAAAAAAGAAAAAAAAAAAAAAAAGAAGAAAAAAAAACACAAACAACAAACAAACGAAGATAAAAAACACAAGAAAATAAAAGATAAGAAGAGGAAGAGACACAAGCTAATTTTACTCAAGTGTCTTTTGCACATTATAATGGATTCGCCATTAAGCTCGCTTTGTTCTTTGTTGCCATCACAAGCGGGACTTATTTTCTGGAACGAAAAGAAAAGAAAAGCAAATAAACAAAAAAAAAAAAAAAAAAGA
>NC_051424.1:3591595-3594095 GCF_015228065.2 Penaeus monodon | reverse complement strand
GCAATCAAAATAATGACTATCATTATCATTAGTCATTCTCATAATGATGATTAAGTCACAACAATAACATGATTCATCATAATAATGACACTAGGATCATCATGACTATCATTACCATCAATAGCATTAGGAGCACTGTTATCATCGCGATAATAACAATAAAAGTACTGATAAGAATAACAATAATTACACACGATATTCTTTACAGTAGTTCTGATAGTGATAACAATAACGATACTAATGATATTGGAAAAGTGCTAATAGCAATGGTGATTATGATAATAACAATGATAATAATTAGACCAGCAATAATAGCAATAGTAATATGATATTGATGATAATTATGACAATAATGATAAAACTAATGATGGTGATAATAACCATGATAATCATTCCAGCAATAACAAGAATGACAATAATGATGAAAACGGCAGATTTAAAAAAAGTTTAAACAAAGATGATTGGTTTGGATCAAGAACTTTTTATTGTAATTACTACACAAGCAGTTCTAAAAAAAAAGAAAAAGAAAAAAGAAAGAAAGAAAAAAGAACCCCAAGAACTGTATTAAAACAAGCAAAAGAAAATATCCATTTACGAAACGTTCTACCTTAAAATTGTGAAGAGATTGCATTTGACAAGGAAAAAAAGAAGATTGAGCTTTAATTGGTGTCGACGATTATGCAAAGAGCGCAGGAAAATTGCCTGATAAATGATATTGAAGACAAAATAGAGGAAGAAGGAATATTTGGAAATCTTATTAAACAAAAGACATAGTATTATGTGAACAGAGAGCAAAGAAAATCATAGATGAGAATGTTGAACAAACTTTTTCGTCGACACACATCTGCTGCTATGTAAGAGATGAGACACGAGAGATAAAGTAGCGACGTAGTATTGGTTTTAAAACATCCATGGACGAAAGAAGAAATGGAAAAGACAAACACTCACAGGAACACAAATTTAGGGAAAAAAATCGAACCTCGGGAGTCACTTACAAGGAAAAAAATCCCACGCGTCAAGTTTAATTTCCATTACATTGTTAAATGGTATTTCATTTTTCAATTTGCAAGGAAAATGTCCCAAATGAAAGACCACGAAAAGCCAAGGTAAATTAGAGCAGGTAAGAATGCTACACACAGGATAACACAGCCTAAGTTACCAGACGTAGAATTATTTTAGAAAGAGACAATAAAAGTAATAATAATGATAATGATTATAAAAATGATAATGATAATAATAATGATAACGATGATGATAATTATAATGATGATAATGATTATAAAATTATTGATAATAATAATAGCAGTAAAAATGATGATAATAACAATAATGATAATGATAATAACAATAATAATGATAATGATAATAATAACAACAACAACAACAATAATGATGATAATTACAATACTAGCGATAATAATGATGATAATGGCAACAATAATAATAACAACTCCTACTACTACTACTAGATAAATTAATAATTAAAAATACGGGCAATGTCACTTGACACTTAAGGCAAAGATTTCATTAAAAGTGTATAAACAATGATCAAAACATTTCAGATTATATCATTCATACTTATGCAACGCTTTTGGAAATGACAGAGCGATCTATTAATATATCACTTTGTATATATCCATGCTGTACTTTGCGTATTTCTTTATCCTTATATACTTTTTATCTTTATTTCATACACTTTTAATATCATCAACTGAATTGTGATTATTCATCTGAAAGTCTTATCCATCTGTGCCATTGTAATCAAAATCTAATATCAACAGCACCGTTAGTGATTAAAATTTCTTACATAGAATTTGGGAGTTATAGAAATACACAGTCTGGTTTCCTTTATACTTTTGCATGTGTATTAGGTACTGCCATACGATCTGATCTAATATGGCTAATAACATTAAGATGATATAGTGCATGTCTGTGTGTACTAATACGATCTAGCGTGTGTACACAAAGGTATAAGATCTTGTAAGTATACCGCCCATTCGTGTGTATGAGAATAGTATTTAATTTTCTAGTACACATGACACAGACTGAACACGATATGACACGGCATGACACGACCTACTAATGAGCTAATCCCAAATTGCTAGATGACGGATTATTATTATTATTATTATTTTTTTTTTTGGGGGGGGTGAACTGAAGAACTGCAAAGTAATGATATTATTTTGTGAAAACAGTATTTGAAATTTTGTGTACATGGCTCATTTTGCCCTTCGTGACTTTTAAAATATCATACATTATATGATGTGATGATATCAAAATAATATATATATATATATATATATATATATATATATATATATATATATATATATTATGATGCGACATGATGTTTCGTAATCTAACATGAATGAAAAGATAAATTATCATCAGTCTAGTGTAAATACAAACTAAGGATAAAAAGCTTTCTTAACTAGCGTAAAAAAAAAAAATCGTAGTGAGTTAATACGACCCGGGTATAATTGTTCACAAGTCTTTAGTT
>NC_051424.1:3554095-3571595 GCF_015228065.2 Penaeus monodon | reverse complement strand
AAGTATTATTATGATCGTATTAGTGATAATAAAGACGCTCAATACAAGTGAACAGAAAATAATCTGCTTGTTTTCCTTCGAGTTTGTTCATCGTTCGGGAGTGATGGTTTTGGTGTAATGAGCTCGGGGAGTGAGTGCGGGGAGTGACTGTGGGGATTGAGTGCGGGGATTGAGTGCGGGGAGTGACTGTGAGGTTTGAGAGAGGGGATTGAGTGCGGGGAGTGACTGTGGGGATTGAGAGAGGGGATTGAGTGCGGGGAGTGGTGTGAGTGCGGTAAATAACTGCGGGGATTGAGTGAGGGGAGTAAGTGCGCGAAGTGCGTGCGAGAAGTGAGAGCGGGGAGTGACTGTGGGGAGTGAGTGAGTGCGGGGATTGTGGTGTTGTGTTATTTAGCGTGTGAGTGTTCTGCGTACAGCTGAAGGTCTTTAATAGTATTTTCTCATCACTGCGTTTGTACTGATTCCCATTACGCACGTTGTCACTCTTTTGTTTTGTTTTCTATGATCGTTTCATTTTTCCGTTTCTTGGATGAAGTTTGTCGTTCTCTTTCTTTCTCTCGTTCATTCTCTCGTTATCTTCTCTTCTCTCTCTCTCTCTCTCTCTCTCTCTCTCTCTCTCTCTCTCTCTCTCTCTCTCTCTCTCTCTCTCTCTCTCTCTCTCTCTCTCTCTTTAGTCTTGTTTTCTATGCTTCGTTACCGCGTGCCTTCCGACACCTGCGCGTTCGAATTTGCAGAAACGCTAGTTAGTTCGCAGTATTTCACAAAGGGGGGGGGGGGAGTGACTTCATCAACGGGGAATGAAATGAATCAGTGTTGTGCAATTTGCAGACAAGAAAAGGAAGAAAAATGCTCATCCCTTTGACAAAACTGCAATGCCTGGAACTCAGGTGCGGCCCTACTGCCACCTCCCCCCTCCTCTCCTCCCTCCCCCTCCCCAGCTCAGCTCCCTTTACCGCGGTCGCTGTCTCGCGCCCTCGCCGCTGCCCGCCGCCGCCCGCCGCCGCCCGCTGCTCGCCGCCCGCCGCCCGCTACCGTCGCCCGCCGCCCGCCGCCCGCCGCCCGCCGCCCACGATAAAACGCACCAACTCAGAAACATTCCCCTTCTCTAGGAATTTATAAGTGATTAGTATTTTTAGACTTCCTCTCGGCAGCGGAACCTACAGAATTGCGATTTTTGTGCTTACGATATATATGTACAGATAAACGAAAGTAGAATTTTCCTATGTCGTGTAACGCCTAGAAAAGCGATTTTATTTCTTTACTGAATATATGAATAGACATAAATAACCACCGTTTTCACAAATCTAAAAAAAGGAAAGAAAACCACAAAGAGTGAGGAATGCGATGATTAACCACAACACCAGCAACCGCGAAAGAGGAGTACCTTGGTGGATGTCTCTCAAGGGTGTCCTCGCTCGGCCGAGACACCACGAGCCGCCGATCAAACGAAAGGTAGAAAGAAGGGACGTGATTTTAATTAATCGAGGGCCGCCCCGCTGAGTACGCGCTCGCCGTGGACTCCGCGGTGCCGTCGCGAGGGAAGAGAGAGGGAGAGAGGGAGGGTGAGGGAGGGAGGGAGAGGGAGAAAGGAAGAGAGAGGGAGGTGGAGAGAGAGGGAGAAAGGAAGAGAAAGGGAGGTGGATAGAGGGAGGGAGAGAGAAAGGGAGAAAGGAAGAGAGAGGGAGAGAGAGGGAAAAGGAAGAGAGATAGAGAGGGAGAGAGAGGGAACTGGAGAGAGAGAGGGAGAAAGGTGGATGGATGGATGGATGGATGGATGGATGGATGAATAGATAGATAGATAGGATAGATATACAGAAATATGGTGAGATAGATAAAGAGAAAGAGGGAAAGAGAGAGTGAGAGAGAGAGAGAGAGAGAGAGAGAGAGAGAGAGAGAGAGAGAGAGAGAGAGAGAGAGAGAGAGAGAGAGAGAGAGAGAGAGAGCGAGAGCGAGAGCGAAAGAGAGAAAATTCATCCAACCATAACGCATTTATATGAATCTCCGAGCTTAGACCCCCGTGGAAAATGTCACAATTCCTACAGATTTGATCTATAATGGACTCAAACGAAAGAAAGCATGGCCAGTCGCGGCTGTATTCATGACGGGCTGTATTCTTCAAGGACTTGTAATGAATTTCCCAGCAGTGACCTCTCATGAGCATCAAAAAACACAAAGGGGGATGTGTCCAGGAGGCTTCCATTACGCGGTCTATTATTCACCTCCGTCTCTCGCTTTTATTCACATTCCATACAATCGGCAACACGGCGTCGCATCGAAGTGCTTGCGTTTTCGGTTTATACGGAAAAGGGGAAGAAAAGAAGATGAAGAAGAGGAAGAGATAGATTGATAGAGAGATTGAGAGACTGAGAGACTGAGAGAGAGAGAGAGAGAGAGAGAGAGAGAGAGAGAGAGAGAGAGAGAGAGAGAGAGAGAGAGAGAGAGAGAGAGAGAGAGAGAGCAAGAGAAAGAGATTTGTGGAACTTGTGTTTTTTTAATCGTCTCGTATCTCGAAGGTTTTGTTCTTAGTGTTATGAATATGGAATTCGAGGCGAGCTGTGTGCCGTGAGACCCTCGAAGACCCTCTGTGACGAATTTTTGATAAGATGATTTTAATGCATGATTACGAGCCGATGGCAATGGAAGTGGGGGATGTGGGGGAGGGGGTGAAGAGAGGAGGGATAGAGGGAATTGGGGGGGGGAGGAGGGATAAAAGGAAAGGGGGAAAGGTAGAATCATTGTGATAAATGTGGTGAAAAAATGGTGAAAGTGAGAGCGATAGAGTTTGGTGTAGGAAATATGACAAAATAGACGATCTGAAGGTGAGAAAACGCAAAGAAGACGAAAGAAACGAAGCACAGGTAGTCGTCCAAAAGGGGGTCGTGCTTGCGGGAACCGGGTCGTCGCGATGAAGCGATACCAAGAGACGACTAGAGCAAGCGGGGACAAGAGCAGCAAGCGCCACGGTGTACATACCTTGTAGTTCTCCCTCTCTCCCTCACCCCCCATCCCTCTCCCTCACCCCCACCCAACGCATTGCAATATACACCAGGTCAGGCCGGCGATAATCGACAAAGATGACGCCATTATTCTAATGCAAAGATTGTGTAGAGTCGTCGGTCATAACGAACCGAGGTCGACGATGTGGCGAGCGCAGACCCGAGCAAGATAAATAGAAATAAAACTTGGGATAAAAAGAAGAAAAGGAAGAGAGAGAGAGAGAGAGAGAGAGAGAGAGAGAGAGAGAGAGAGAGAGAGAGAGAGAGAGAGAGAGAGAGAGAGAGAGAGAAGAGAGACGAGAAGAGAGAGAAAGAGAGAGAGAGAGAGAGAGAGAGAGAGAGAGAGAGAGAGAGAGAGAGAGAGAGAGAGAGAGAGAGAGAGACGGGGAGAAACACATGACATATTTTGGACAGACCATTACCAGCTCCTAAATGGCTACATGATATTATTTTCCCAGCACTAGCTTACGGCGCCGTGAAGTGCGGACGGCGTTGGCATTGTTGTCACTTCCAACAGCAACGTGGGTGTGTGATTGTTGGTTGCAATGTCGCTACCACAACTACGCCTCCGCTAATAAGAATTGTCAACATAAGAATGAGTGTTTGTATGCGTGGTTGTGTGAATGTGTACATGTGTGTATATTTGTATGCGCATGCATTTGTGTGTCTGTGTGTATTTGTGTCTGTATTTGTGTATGTGTGTGTTTGTGTTTGTATTTGTGTGTGTGTTTGTGTGTGTTTGTGTGTGGGTGTGTGTGTGTGTGTGTGTGTGTGTGTGTGTGTGTGTGTGTGTGTGTGTGTGTGTGTGTGACAAACAGGTCAGTCAGCGCTCGCATGTCGCGACGGGATAGGCTATACCACTTTACTGCCGCGTCAAGAGAGAGAGAGAAAAATCGCCGAGTTAAAGAAACGAAAGAATGAAAGAAAGGGAGAGAGAAAAAAATATGAGAGAATTGCCCACGTGGGCATCGGAGTTTAATTTTACGATCATTCTAATTCTAATCCTGGAGGCGAATTATATATTTTTTTTATTTTCATTCTTTCTTGCGGTCGCCCGGGCTTGTTTGCATATCTATTATGTACGAGTGTTTACATGCGCACATACAATTGTTTTCAATTTCCTTGATTGTTCGTACACGAATGCGAGCAGGTGTTGGCGTATGTGCGTGCGTGTGCGTATCCAAGGTGCGTATGCGTGTGCACGGGGGTTACCGTTGCGTGTCGAGCAGACAGCTGTTTTCCCCATGCATTCTGCGCTGTGGCGGGCCGGACTGTGACTGGAGAATGACTCATATCACAATGTTTATGGCAGAGCGGTGGCGGGCAGCGCCGCTCCCGCCACCGCGCGCCCGACGCCGCGGAGGGACACTGATTCACGCACACTTTCCGACGATTTGGCTGGAGGTTAAGGACACAAGCACACACACATACGTACTTGCGAAACGCACGAAGGCGCACGCCAACACACGCATTCACACTCAAATCACACGCACACACACAAAAAAATACAAGCCACACAATAACGCAAGCAATCACACTCATAACACACACACACACACATACACACACACACACACACACACACACACGAACACACACACACACACACACACACACACACACACACACACACACACACACACACACACGCCGCTTGCTATTCGGACGGACAAAACGACCATGTCCCCCCCCCCCCCAATCTCGTCCCAGAAACACACGCAGATAGACAAACAGACAAACAGACGGACAGACACACCCTCTCCACAGACACGAGTGCCCTTAATGCAAGATAATATCCGCTAATATTAGTTCCTTTTCGCACGCATGAACTATGTTAGCTCTGGTGTGAATCATTGATTGATAACAAAGCAAATAAAAGCAACTAAAATGTTTTTGTCACATTTGAGAATATTTTGTTTTCCTCTATACTTTTTTTTTCTTATTAATTCGTGTTGGTGTTTTTTTTTGTTGTGTATTTTGTTGTTGTGATTTTGGCGACAATGAAATTATTTGTTTTTTTTTTTATGATTATTTATCTCTTTTTTTCACACGGCAGTCGCAACCTTCTACTGCTCGCATGACACCAAACCACATGACACCAAACCACATGACACCAAACCGCATGACACTGTTAGCCGCGTTAAATCCCGTTCATAATGCACGGGTCGGGAGACAGATTCCGGAATTCTCGGATCAGCGCAAGAAAACCGACTGACACGTCCTCGTCATTAAAATGTAAGAGTAAATATATGTCATATCCCCACTTCCTCTTCTCCTCCCCCCCCCCACTCTCCACATTCTCATCCCCCTCCACTTTGCTCCCTTTTATCTTTTCTTCCTCCTTCTATCTTCTTTCTCCTCCCCCGTCCTCTTCTCCCTTCACTTTCTCTTTCCCCCTCTACCTCCTCTTCCCTTTCCACCTATTCCTCCTCCACCTCCTCTTTCCTCTCCACCTTCTATTCCTCCTCCATCTCCTCTTCCTTCTCCACCTTCCCTTCCCCTTTCCACCTTCTCTTCTCCTTTACACCTTCTATTCTTCCTCCACCCCTCCTCTTCCACCATCACTCCCTCCCCTTCCTTCGCCCAGTACCACAACCCGGCCGTAGGATTTATTTAAGCTCTGAATACCTAACGAACAGAACTTTACTCCGTGCTCGCCGCGGATACAAACACGCGCAGCCGAACAGGCCGAAATTCGGAGCCGAAGCCAGCATGAAGTTCAGGTCGGGAGGTCGGGCCGCGTTGAAGCTGGAGTGAAGTTCCCGCGCCGACATATGCTTGCGATGCTCCGAATCCCCTGGCGGCCGCCCCCGGAACCTGTCCCGTTGGCCTAATGTCCTTCTCGCGTTGATTATTCGGTCGGCGGTTCAGTTCTGTCTGTTCTATCGCTATGATTACGGGTCGAGATGTGGGATAGGAGGATGATTGTTTGCATGGGAGGTTAGGGCGAGATGAGATAGTAAGTCGGAGTCGGGGTCGGGCGCGACGGTTGGGACAAGGGCAGGTGGTAGTCAAATGTACTGGGAGAAATGGTGGAAGAGTTGGCAATTACTATTTTTTTCTCTGCCGTCGTGTTGGCAATGATTCAAGGAATAATTCATACTTCAATATTATGAATAAAGTAGAGTCAACCTCATCTCGTAAAGTAAGCATATAATCTCTCCCCCCCAAAATACCCCTCTACAGATTTTTATTTTATATATATTTTTTTTTGTTTGTGTTTGCCGGTCAAAAGGAATTATTAGGAGTCGAGGTTTTTAGTAACTATTGCAATGGAGTGTGGCGGCGAACGGCCATTATACTGATGCTTTTTGAATGCGTTTTAAAGGTTTAACCCGAACTGTTTCAAATTGTTCATTCATGTAAGTGAATTACATTTATGCTGCAAGTAATTTGTAATAACTGTTTTTTTTTCACTTTCTGTCGAGGGACGGGTAGTACATAGTTACACATGCTATATCCATTACACTTTATAACATATATACCGTTCTTTTTAAATATATCCAGAAGGCTTTCATGTCGTTTTTAAGACATTGCTCACGCTAAAATCTTTTGCTTCAAACTGCTCGCTGTTGCACCCCGCTTGCGATAAGTAATTCATATTTATAACATAGGAATTATTGCATAATGCAGGTTTGCCTCAGACTGGAATGTTGCCGAGTGAGACACTGTCGCTGTGTGAGTGATCATGAATAATAATGAGTAGGATGAATTATAGAAATGAATATGTTTGCTCTTAAACCATAATATGAATTGGCGCTTATTGTGACTCTCCTGTATGGGTGTGTTTGCGTGCCCGTGTGTGTGTGTTGTGTGTTGTGTGTGTGTGTGTGTGTGTGTGTGTGTGTGTGTGTGTGTGTGTGTCAATGTGCGTGTGCGTGTGTGACCCCAACCAATCTCCACGTCTATGTGACTATTTTGTTTGTTATTTCAAACACCATCAACGTAAGTGTGTGCGTGCGTGCGCACCATAAATTACCCAGCCTCAAATAACACTGCGAGCGAGTGTAACATGGGCGTACGCCTGTATGTGTGTATGTATGTGTGTAAGTATGGTATTTGTGTAGGTAAGCATGTACGTATGTTTGTTTGGATGTGTATTTAAGTACGTACAAATGCAAATATGCCTTTAGTATACATACATACAATATATATATATATAATATATAATATTATATATCATTATATATTATATATGCATATATATATGTATATTATATATATATATATATATATATATAATATATATATATATATATATATATATATATATGGACGGACGTCTAAATGTACACCATAGTGCACTTACATATGTTTGTCCGTAGCAAGCGACGTTGTTATCTGTCCAAAATGGATCTTCACGAATCGTCGGCTCGCCAAGAACCTCCTCCTCCCCTCCCCCCATCTCTTTTTTCTTCTTCTCGTCCGCCTTTTTGGCCCGAATTTTAATTTTCATAGTAATGGTTCCCGCTCGACCGCCCCGCGCCGCGACCAGCCCGACCGCGATGCCAATAAGAAAAGTTTCAGTTCGTCGCCATTGTGGGGAGGGGGAGGGAGGGGGAGGGGAGAGGGGGAGGGGGGAAGGAGAGGGAGGGGGGAAGGGGGAGGGGAAGAGAGAGAGAGGGAGGGGGAGAAGGGGAGGAAGAGGGTGAAAATGGGAAGAGATAAAAGGTGAGAAGGACAGAGAGAGAGAGAGAGAGAGAGAGAGAGAGAGAGAGAGAGAGAGAGAGAGAGAGAGAGAGAGAGAAAGAGAGAGAGATAGAAAGAGAGAGAATAGGCATAAGACGAAGATAAATTAAAATGTATAATTAGATTTACTTAAATAACAAAAACATATTCACATACATAGAAAAAAATCATTCATTTAAAAGCTAAAAAAAGAAAATGGAAAACCACAGAAACGTAACCAAACCCCATGATAAAGGAGGGAAGAATCACAGACGCAGAGGAATGGGAGAGAGGGAGAGAGAGAGAGAGGATGCTAAGCCAGGCAGGGATTCCAAAACCCGGGCTTGCGTGTTTCGAGATGTACTTTACGTGTAGGAGGAGGAAGTCTTAGGTAAATTAGCTAAGGTATTAATTTAGGATTGGTGATGTGACCCTCGGACTTATGACGTCACGATTCCGCCCGTCACGCCCATACACGCCCGTACACGCCCCTTTGTAAGTTCAAGGACCCTGCTTGTGATAAATGGTCTTGTCTTGTCTCGTTGTAAGGTATATAAGCACAAAGGAGTAATCGTGTGCGTCTACTCACAAGCACACACACACACACACACACACACACACACACACACACACACACACACAGATCACATTATAAGACGCGGGAGTGTGACGCTCGGCCCCTCCTTTCTCTCTCGTCTCCCCCTTGTTCTCTTTCCCTCTCGCTCTTCTCTCGCCCTCTGTCTCTCCCTCTCGTCTCCGCCTCGCTTATGGCTTTGTTCCCTTCTGTTTATCGCAACTATGCTTTGAAGCCTCTCGCCGTCTTCTTTTATGGCACTTTAAGACTTCCCGCTCACTTCTTATGTGTTTATGTATGTATATATATACATATATATATATATATATATATATATACCTACATACATACATATGTATTTATAGACATGCAAATTACATTTATATAAACACATACTCTAATCAGTGTCTGTAGGCATAGATACAACAAATATATATGTATGCATACCTAGCTCTTTTCAAAAATGTCTAGTACGGTTTCTTTCATAATCTGCCTTCTGCATTAGCCTATGGTCTCAGAATGTTTGTTGTATTTCGTTCTTTCATTTATTGTTCTGCTGTTCTTTCGTTTTAATCATTTATAGTCATACAGGGTCTGGCCAAGTCCGGACTGATCAGCAGTCTTCGTTGGTCTGCGATGGTCTGGCATGGTCTGATCAGTGGATAATTAATGAACAAGTAATTACCGAAGTAATGTTATGACGGACGCGGCTCATTCTAATGAAAACAATAAGCCATTGTCCCAACCCTCGCCATTTTTATGCCAAAAACCTTTTCTCCCTACACGAATATTTTGAGTCGGATATTTTGAACGCATTTTAAAACAACAACAAACCTTGTGGTGATGTGGTCTGTCTGGACTCCCAATCCTTTACTGAAAGTATATACTTGCGCTGTACAAATAACTAAGCCGAAGCCAAAGACACTCGATGGTACTCGGTCGTCTGTCCTAACTTGTTTCAAAGTTTGCGCCGACGCTTTCTTTGTCTTCGTTGTCGCTTGTTTTGGTCCCCCCGTTCGCCGCCCCCGCACCCCCTCTCCCCTTTTTTAAGCCGATGTGAGGAGATTCGGACGGACTCGGTGAATTAATAAGAACAGATGAAGTCCTCAGAAGAGAACAGGTTTGGGGGAGGGGGAGGGGGAGGGGCGAGCACAGGGAGAGGTCAAAGGAAGTTGTACCTATTATCTTGATTGCGACTCAGCCGTAAGTCAGGGTGAGTAATGTTTACAAGCATTTGTTAACATGTAATGGGAACTGTGATGAAAATATGGGGAGAAGGGAAAGAATGAAAGAAGAAGAAGAAAAAAAAATGCATATGTCTAATCATTTGCCAATGCATATGGCGGTGATAATAACCATATTCGTAATTAATGACGCAAGTCGACAAAAAAAAAAGAGAGATTTAAAAGAATACTCGCAACAATAGTGATCCTAATTACCAGATTCACAGTAATTAAATCAATAAAGAGCACGGTTAGTCTGTCATTAGAATGGTATTAGAAAAAAATCTATAGTAAGTACTGTTTATTTTCACATAATGAAAAAATAATTATGATATAGATAATGTTAGTAATTGGTATGGTAATGATTAACAATTAATAAAGACGGCATTAAAAGCAACATTTAATAAAACAGTTAATAAAGACGGCATTCAAAGCGACAAAAAAAAATATTTTTTTTTATTTTTTATACTTATTTGAGATGACTTAACAATTATTTAACTGATTATGAAGTTGACCATCATTAATACTATTCCAATTTATCGTTCTGAGACGGCCAGTGCTAGTTATAAGGCTAATCTGAAATCTGAAATATTAACTGAGAAAGAGGGTGAACGCGAGAAGGAGAGACGTAGAGAGATGGAAAGAGAGGAAAAAGGAAAGTAAATATACGGAATGAGAGAAAGTCGGATACTTAGGGGCGATGAAAGGAGATATGTAGAGTTGAAGGAAAGTAGGAAGAGAGAGAGAGAGAGAGAGAGAGAGAGAGAGAGAGAGAGAGAGAGAGAGAGAGAGAGAGAGAGAGAGAGAGAGAGAGAGAGAGAGAGAGAGAGAGAGAGAGAGAGAGAGAGAACGGGGGGGTTGAGAAGAGCTTTTACTGTTATTGGCCGTTCGCTTGACTGATCTTGAATTTCTAACTAGTAAACAATGGCAGACACAAACTCCACGTAGAGAGGGCGGCTATTGTAGAGCCCAGCTCAGCCAGGCAGAAATATTCCTTCAAAACAAGCTGAAAAAGTGTGGCATATCGGACGGCAAGTATCATACACTTTGAAATCTGGGACTTCCTCACCCACCCACCTCCTCCTCCTCCTCTGCCTCCTACTCATCTTCCTCTTCTTCCTCATTTGCCTTCTACTCATCTTCCTCTTTTGCTTCCTATTCACTCCCTCATCTACACCTATCTCCTCCTCCTACTCATCTTCCTCCTCTTCACCTACCTCTTCCTTCTGCTCCTCCTTTTATTTATCTCTCCTTTCCCTACTCATCTTCTTCCTCCCCCTTCTTCTCCTACTATTTTTACCCTTCCCTCTACCCCTATTCCCACTTTATTTCTTTATTTATCTTCTTTCTCCTTGTCTTCCCACTTCCCTTCCTCCCTTCTTTCTGTTTCCTCCTCCCCCTCCACTCTATTCATCTTCAGTTTCTTTCACTTTGCATTTTTTTTTCTCTTTTCTCTCTTTCTTTCCGACCTGGTGTACCTTTAGTCTTCCTCTACTCTTCTTATTATCTTTTGCATTTCTTCCTTATTATATTTATCCGTGACTCTTTTTTTATCTTTCTTCGTTCCCCTTGTTCTCTCCCTGCTCTCTCATTCTTTCTTTCTCTCTCCTTTTTTCTTCTTAAACTCTTTTCCTCTCACTTCCCTTCCATCACTCTGCCTTCTATCTCGCTTCCCCTCCATCTCTCCGCCGTTTCTTCGTCTCCCCTTCCTCCCCTCCTTCCTCTTTCCGTCCTTTCTCTTCTCCCCTTCTACTTCTCTCCGATCCCTCTTCCTTCCCATTGTGTCTTCCCCCCCGTGTACGTGCGTGCGTGTACACGTGTGCACTTGGTACCTCCGTGTGCGTGTGCTTTAGCTGCATGCGTGTAAATGAAGCACCGAAACAGATGATCAAGAAGCGAGAAGCGAGGGTAACTTCAGTAAGAAAGGGGAGAAAATGAAATTATTCTCTTAAGTGAAAGAAATCTTAAGAAAAGGGTGGGGGGGGGAGATAACCCAAGCTTTTTAAACACCGAACCGTGATCTCCTCCCTCACCCCCACCCATACACCTTCCCCCCCTTCCTTCCTTCTCCCCCCTCCCCTACTCTCACACCCCCTGCTGCACTACCAAATTAGGAATATTGGCAAAGTGGAAGAAGTACCACTTTATACCGAGTACCGGAAATTGGACATTTTTTATGGCTCGCTTTCGACAGGCCACCAAAAAAACGCCTCAATTTTGTGGGTTTGGTTGCTACTTAAATCTGTCTTTATTCGGTGTTTTAAGGACGGTGGTGGGTTCGGATTGACTTGGGTTGACTCCTGTGCTTTTTGTTTTTTCTTGTATATATTCTTAATTTGTTTTCTCGCTCGCTCTTGCTTATTACTCAAGTCGGATACTTGATTCATGCTTTGAATTGAACCAAATGTGTGTGTGCGTGTGCGTGTGTGTGTGTGTGTGTGTGTGTGTGTGTGTGTGTGTGTGTGTGTGTGTGTGTGTGTGTGTGTGTGTGTGTGTGCGTGCGTGCGTGCGTGCGTGCGTGCGTGCGTGCGTGTGTATGCTTCTATGTTTGTATGTGTTATGTACATATCTACCAACATTTTCCTTAAATATTAATCACTCCCCCTCTTCTCCCCCATTCACGCCCTGGGGCCGCCAACAGCAAGAAATGTAAAGCACCCAGGACCCCCAACCTCCACCCCCCCTCCCCCCTCGCTCTTACAACCTTAAATACCCGAATATATAACTACCCATTACTGCCACCCAAGGAGATAGGTCTCAATGGCAGACGTAGTGACGGTCTCGTAGGAATGCCGTAGCGCCCTCGGAAGGCAACAGCTGCCGCAGCCTGCCAGGTTTCCCCGGAAACAATTGTAGGATGGACGCTGGGCCGTGCGGTGCGGGGGGGGGGGGCTGGCCGGGCGCCGAGATGCTTATCTCTTCAGGAGCGCCCGCTTGGTCGTCTCGAACGGGTGTTATTAGTGTTATTATTGGTATTATTTTATTGGTATGAATATTTATCTATTAATTATTATATTGGTGATTCTTGGTCTACGTAGTATGTTTATTTTTTTTTCAGTTATGTATAATTGCATTATTATCAATTCTACTATTATTATCAGCACCAGTTGTTGTTATTATTAGAAGTAGTAGTAATATTCTCGTTGATCTTATATAAAACGTATGAAATATAAAGTTATGTTCGAGAGAGGGAGAAAATACAGCCTGTAATCTGCCTTTGAGTCGTTCTTCCCTCGATCCCGTATCTCCAGTGAGCATACCTTTGCATATGCTTAATTTTCAGCTCATTGACCATACCCATTCGGACAGGAAGCTTAGATCCGGATAAACTATAAGGTCAAGCACCCACGCCCGAAACACACCTTAATTGCTGATTAATGTGTCGATAGAGAGTTCAGGTTAGGTCAGGTCAAGGCAGCGGGAGGTCGTGGATGAGGTGACGTGCGGGGGAGAGGGAGGTGAGGGGAGGGATTAAACTGGATTAATTCATTTCTGTGCATTCATTTCGTGGCGTGGGATGGAGAATGAAGGGAAATATACATGGATGACCAGGACGACTAGTATTTTCAGCTTCATCACGTACACAGACACGCATACGCACACAAACACACACGCGCGCGTACACGACTGAAATGCCAGACGTCGCTATATACTACGATGTCCATGTTCTTTGGTACAGTGCATATGTGCATTAAAAAAAAAGAAAGAAAAATTATGCTGGCAACTTGGGCTTCTCTTTTTTAGCTCCTGAGTACTGTCAAGTTGACAGGTTTCTCCTGCCGAGCGACCCCACGAAAATTAGGCCTATTTGGCAACCGCGTTTTTAGTAAAGCCTCTAAGTGCGTATTTGGCTTGCGAAGGTGCCACGTACAGCCAGGCGTTCGTATTTAATCCCGTTAATGTGTCGCCCACTAAAGACCACCTTGCCAGACCGAACTGGGCTAATAAACGAATGCAAAAGAAGAAGAAAAAAAAGACACGTAGCCAAGGTAGGGCCGAGGCAGTATCTCACGCACGTAAATAATGCATCAACCTCCCTATCATTGCCAGCGCTCGCCAGGGTCCGCGTTATGAGAGGAATTTCCTTTATTTTCTATTTATCTTCTCGTTCCATTTCCAAACTAGGGGTGGACACGGGATGCATTAAATGGCTGGAAGTTTATCATAGGAAAAGAATCTTGATGTAGATCGTGGTAGGTGAGTGAGGAATGCAGGGGATTGTTAATGAAATAACGTCCGTGTTTGGCAAGCCGGTCTTCCATGACAACGCAGCTGTCACCCTAATTAGTACACGTCATAAGGGTCATATCTGCATGTCGCACGTCGGCGTCGGCTCCTAGCATGTGCTATTCTTTTGCAAAATGTCATTTTCTCGCCTCGCAAACCTTCATTCCATAAACTGTACGTTTGTGTAAAATACACCGGGGGGGTTGAAGCTGGTCCTGATATATAGAGATATTTATAACGTACTGAAAGGTAGTTTTAAGCTGGATGATTCGTGCGGGGAGCCAGAAAATACGACTGCACAAACTAGCGAAAAGAAATGCAATTGTGGGGAATAGACTTTTAAAAGGGTTATTTGCTTCCGTCGGTCGCGGTCGCCTGGTATGCAAGATGAATGCTTCAAATGAAAAAAAAAAATGCACTACAGATTTATATAAAATTTGGAGGAAATCAAGGGCTCAGGGCGATGTGCCTACACGAATACCACAAAGATGCAGCCAAATAAGTGAATGTTTATGGTCACAACAGACACTTAACATCTGTCTCGAAGTGTACAGAAGTATCGCAAACGTTTTCCTTGTTGCGTCATTGTGTTACGTCACATAGAGATGAGGTTGAATGTACCCGGCACGGGGAAAGAGCAGGATAAATACAAGCTCACCATGTGGCAAGAACGAGGCGAGGGGAGCATCTGCTACCGGGGAGAGAGTGGGGGAGGGGGGAGGGGGGAGGGAGGGACAGCCTCTTCTCTCTCTCTCTCTCTCTCTCTCTCTCTCACTCATTCTCTCTGCTCTCTATTTCTTCCGTGGGCCTGTCTTTCACTTTTGTCTCCCTCATTCTCTCTCTCTCTCTCTCTCTCTCTCTCTCTCTCTCTCACGCATACTTACTAGCTCACAGTCTATCCTTAGTCGCTTTCTGTTTCACTTTGTAGCTGATATATTTTTCTCTTTTACTTTCATGCATTGATTGCATGATTTACAAGACTTCACACACACGCACACACACACACACACACACACACACACACACACACACACACACACACACACACACACACACACACACACACACACACACACACACAAATATTTATATATATATATATATGTTTATATGTATATATATATATATATATAATATATATATATATATATATATATAGATAGAGAGAGAGAGAGAGAGAGAGAGAGAGAGAGACGAGAAGGGGAGAAAGGGACGTTCAGAAGTAACGTAGTTATGGAAGCTGGATGGAAGGATGGAGAGAGGAGGAAGAGATGGGGAGAGCCGAAAGGGTAGGCCAAGGGAAAGGAGGGGAGGGGAGGGGAAGGGGAGAGAGAGGAACCAGGAGAGAAATGAGTCCCGCCAAATAACACAAACCCAACAGTAAGAGTGTAGCATCGGGGAAAGAGTGATCATGTATCTTCCTTACCCTTTGCCCGGGCCGCACTTTCTTTGGGCCGCACTTTCTTTGGGCCGCACTTTCTTTGGGCCTCACTTTCTTTGGGCCGCACTTTCTTTGGGCCGCACTTTCTTTGGGCCTCACTTTCTTTGGGCCGCACTTTCTTTGGGCCTCTCTCACCTGGCCCTGTTCACGTGGGGCCTTTTAAAAGCTTTTTCCTTTTTTTTTCCTTTTTATTTATTTATTTACTTGATGTAAATAAGGGTGTCTATTCGCTGCCTTTTTCATTTCGTGTCCTTTTTATCTTTTGATTCGGTTAAACGGGACAAGTTATCCGATTCCATTGTAGATATTTGGGTAAAAGAGGCAGTTGGATGATGGGTAGGGCGAGAGGCGCGGGCAGGTTTGGGTCGGGAGGGCAAGAGGGTAAGGGAGGGAAAATGTAGGGGAGAGAGAGGAAGGGAAATGGGAGGGGGAGGGATAAATGGAGATATAAGGTACGGAGAGAAGAGAGGTGGAAATAAGTGGAGAGGAAAGTGGGAATGGGGAAAGGACGGGAAAGAAGAGAGACAGAAGAATGGAAATTGAGAGGGGAGAATGAGAAAGAGGCGGGAAGGGAAAAAGGGAGATAGAAAGGTGGAGTAAGGAGGGAGAAGGAAGAGGGGAGAAGAGAAATAAGAGGGAATTGAGTACCGGTCGTGGGGAGGGGAAGAGAAGAAGGAGGAAGAGGAGAGGAAAGGGAAGAAAGGAGAAGGAAGAGAAGAGTGGAAGATGGAAAGGGAAGGAAGAGAAGAGGGGAAGGAAGAAAGGAGATAGAATGGAGTAAGGGAGGGGAAATAGAGAGGGGAGAGGGAAGTAGAGAGGAGGCGAAGGGGAAGTAGGGGTGAGAGGGGAGAGCAGGAAGGAAACACGGCCTTGCAAGACGGCCGGAAGGGAAACTCGCGAGCGGAAATGGTGCGGAAGAGATACAGTTGGTTCAATAATTGGTAGTGCGCAAATGACGATTTCCGGTGATGCCCGGGCCAGGCAGCATCGGCGGGGGGAGGGGGGAGAGGGAGAATGAGGGTACGAAGAGATAGAGAAACGGCATCGTCATCTTTGCCCTGCGTTTCACACACACACCACAGCACAACCGACACACGGCGACATCACAATCACACAACTTATCACGCACACACACACACACAACCATTACACGGTGAGCACACACACAACAGACCAGCACACACACAAGCACAGCACACCGCACAAACGTACACACGAACACACACACACGCACACACACCACTTTCACACTCACACACACACACACACACACACACACACACACACACACACACACACACACACACACACACACACACACACACACACACACACACACACACAAGTCATACACTCCTATCGCACGCTCTCAGAACAGCCTAAATGGCCATACTTTAAACCAATTTTGACATGGCAAGGGTTTCGCTCCTCTCTCTCTCATTCTTTCGTTATTTCCCTCTTCATCTCTTTTCCCTTTTCGCCAATCTTAGGGCAACGAGGAGCCTGACAAAGGAATGAATCAAGGGGGGGAGGGGGAGGAATGTGCCCACATCCCTCCCTCTCGCCCTCCCCTGCCCCTACCCCGAACCCCCACCTGGGTTGGACACCTGGGAATTAAAAGTCCACAGAGGATGGGAGTAGGGGAGAGGGGGAGGGAGGGAGGGAAGGAAGGGGGGGGTGAGAGAGAGAGAGAGAGAGAGAGAGAGAGAGAGAGAGAGAGAGAGAGAGAGAGAGAGAGAGAGAGAAGAGAAGAGAAGAGAGAGAAGAGAAAGAGAGGAGAGAGAGAAAGAGAGAGAGAGAGAAAGAGAGAGAGAGAGAGAGAGAGAGAGAGAGAGAGAAGAGAGAGAGGAAGGGGAGGAGGAAAAGAGCTCGAGGGAGGAAGGGGAGGGGGGGGGAAGGAGACCGGAACACCTCAAAAGGGGAGACCCATTCTACCCTCCCTCTCCTTACCCCCTTTCATCACCCCCCCCCGTACCCCCCTCATCATTGCTGAGTTGTGCACGTCATACGAAAAGCGCGGACACGTGTTAAGACTCGCTGTGCATGTGTGTTTATTTGCGTGAGTGTTTGAGAGCGTGTATGCAAGAGAGTGTGTGTGTATGCTGCTGTGTACGTGTGTGCGTGCATGCGTATTTAGCAAAGAAGAAGGAAGCCACTTATGTTGTGTGTACACACGCAGTGACGGGCCGCCCGACTGCCAAACGTACGATAAATGTTGCGTGAACTTATGAAATATGATGAACAGAATTAAAAGCATCCTTTTGCTGGGGAGGAGAGAGAGGGGGGAAAAACACGAGATAAATAAGGGAGAAAAGGAAGAGAGGAGAAGATTAGAGCCAACGACGAGGGGAAACATCCAAATATATAAGTC
>NC_051424.1:3526595-3546595 GCF_015228065.2 Penaeus monodon | reverse complement strand
TCCCCTCCTCCTCCTCCCCCCCTCCTCCTCCTCCCTCCTCGCCCAAACCGATGATCACATCACTGAAATCTGCTCAAAGCCATCCTCTTCGTCCTGACCTCCTCCTCCTCCTTCCTCCTGCCTCCTCCTCCTCTCCTCCCTCTCTCGCCCACCTGTTCTACATCCTGATCCGCTGCTAGCCATTCTTCGTCTGTCCGTCTTTTGTCTTTTCCCCTGTCCTGCTTTATGCTTTCCTCTTTGACCGGTTTTTTTCTTTTACTCCTGTCCTGTTTATGTTTTTTCCCTGTTTTTATACTTTATCCCTGTCCGTGTATTATGTATTTTCCCCTGTCCGTGTTTTATGCTTTACCTTGCTCTTATACTTAATCAATCTCACACAGTATATATCGTTGCCGTATAGCCTTGGCCAACCCTGCTTTGTCATTCTGCTGTTGGTTATTTTGCCTGTATTGCCTGTCTGTCTGTTGATCTGTCTCTGGCTCTGTCTCGGTGTGTGTGTGTGTGTGTGTGTGTGTGTGTGTGTGTGTGTGTGTGTGTGTGTGTGTGTGTGTGTGTGTGTGTGTGTGTGTGTGTGTGTGTGTGTGTGTGTGTGTGTGTGTGTGTGTGTGTGTGTGTGTGTGTGTGTGTGTGAGTGTGTCTATCAGTCTCTCTCTCTCTCTCTCTCTCTCTCTCTCTCTCTCTCTCTCTCTCTCTCTCTCTCTCTCTCTCTCTCTCTCTCTCTCTCTCTCTCTCTCTCTCTCACTCACTCACTTTGCCTTTCATTAGTTCTCCCATCTTTATCGTTTATTTGCTTGTCACTTTTTGTTGTCTTTTCTTACCCTTTTTATTCGTCGTTTTTTCTTGCACTCTGTTATCTATTCTCTCTTCTTCCCTGTTTGTTGTTTATTTTTTTTATTTTGATTCTGGCTCTGCCTTCGATTTATTTATTTTTTCTATCACTCATCATCTTTACTGTTTATCACCGAAACATTAAAGAAGAAGAAGAAGAAGAAGAAGAAGAAGAAGGTGAAGATGATGATGATGGCGATAAGAAAAGAGAACAGAAAACTATTTTAGTAATTCAACGAATATTAATTAAAAGAAAAATGTAATAAAAATAATGACACGGTAGAACGAAACCATTTATTCGTCAAAAAGGTGAAATAACAGAGAGAACAAAGCTAAGAACTTTAAGAAAAAGCAAAGTCGAAACCAACGATTTATCGAGAGAGAGAGAGAGAGAGAGAGAGAGAAGAGAGAGAGAGAGAGAGAGAGAGAGAGAGAGAGAGAGAGAGAGAGAGAGAGAGAGAGAGAGAGAGACAAACAGACAGGCAGACAGACAGACAGACAGACAGACAGACAGACAGACAGACAGACAGACAGACAGACAGACAGACAGAGATAGAAATAGAGGTAGAGCACACAGAGAGAGAGAGAGAGAGAGAGAGAGAGAGAGAGAGAGAGAGAGAGAGAGAGAGAGAGAGAGAGAGAGAGAGAGAGAGAGAG
Source organism: Penaeus monodon (assembly GCF_015228065.2). NCBI lineage: Eukaryota > Metazoa > Arthropoda > Malacostraca > Decapoda > Penaeidae > Penaeus > Penaeus monodon. The sequence continues at coordinate 3,545,110 of NC_051424.1, read as the reverse complement.
AAAGAGAAAGAAAAAGAACGAAAGAAAGAAAGAAAAGAAACAACCTCATTCACACAAATAACACCCCCCCCAAAAAAAAAAAAAAAAAAAAAATAGTAAACCAGAAAAAAAAAAAAAAAATGAAACCAGAACCCCTGACATTGTGTGGTAGAGTGTGGTAGTGTGGTGCCTGAGTCGCTGTGGTGGAGGCAGACAGCCAGGCAGACGCGAGGGGAAGGAAGGAAAGCTGAGAGGTGATGGAGGCGATTGTCCACGGTCTGAACCCTGGACACGGGAGGCGTGGGTGGGGGGAGGGGAGGGGAGGGGAGAAGAGGGAGGGGTGGGGGGGGAGGGGAGGGGAGAAGAGGTGAGGGGTGGGTGGGGGGAGAGGGTGGGTGGGGGGGGGTGAATGGGGAGAGGGGAGAAGAGGGAGGGGGAGAGGAGGGCGGAGGGAAGGGGTGGGTGGGGGGTAGGGGAGAAGAGGGAAGGGGGTTAATGGGAGAGGGTGGGCGAGAGGAGGGCGGAGGGAGGGGGTGGGTGAAGGGGATAGGAGGGCGGAAGGAGGGTGGGGGAGGGGGAGAGGATAGAGGGAGGGGAGTGTGGGGGTGGAGGAGAGGAGGACAGAGGGCGAGGGTGAGGGCGGGGAGATGGGGGAGGGAGGGGGGGAGGGGAGAGGAGGGCGGAGGGACGGGCGTGCTGGTGGCTAGTGGGCGTAGTGGACAGAAAGAGGGACAAGTGGGCGATGCGGTGGGTCGGGGTGGGCGTGGGGGAGGCGGGCGGAGGGCACGGGATAGGGGAGAGGGTGGGGGTCTGGCGGAGGGGTCTTGGGGCCGTCCAGCCTCACTTGGCTGATGCATATAATTGATGCAGGTGTTGAGCATCTAAACACCTGCCTCCTCCCCTCCCTCGCCTCTCTCCCTCTCTCTCTCCCTCTCTCTCTCTCTCTCTCTCTCTCTCTCTCTCTCTCTCTCTCTCTCTCTCTCTCTCATTCTCTCTCTTCTCTCTCCTCTCTCTCTCTCTCTCTCTCTCTCTCTTCTCTCTCCTCTCTCTGTCTCTCTCTCTCTCTATATATATATTATATATATATATATATATATATATATATACATATATATATATAAAATATATTTTAATATATTATATATATATCACGTATTTCTCTCTCTCTCTCTCTTTTCTCTCCCTTTTTCTCTCTCCCCTCTCTCCTTCTCCTCTCTCTCTCTCTCTCTCTCTCTCTATATATATATATATATATATATATATATATATATATATATATAATATATAATGTATGTGTGTATATGTCCTTGTCAGTTTACACATGTACTATACTGTTCGCTTTTCCTCCCCTTTTTCCTCTACCTTTACATCTGACCTCAGATGACCCCCCCCCCTCCATCACCTCCCATGCGGGCGCCAGCGGGGGCAGCACCACCTGTACACTCCCCCATCCCCCTCCCCACTCCCGTTGTAACTGCTAACTCTCACGCGCGCGCGCACGGTCGTCTCCCCTCGACTTGCTACTCGCTGCGGTCAACAATCTCTTTTATTGTGCTGTTCACATTTTCAATCTCTCTGTTCTGTCGTTTTTCCTCCCCCTCTGTTTCTGTCTGTCTGTCTGTCTGTCTGTCTGTCTGTCTCTCTCTCTCTCTGTCTCTCTCTGTCTCTCTCTCTCTCTCTCTCTCTCTCTCTCTCTCTCTCTCTCTTCTCTCTCCAGGACACACGCGCGCGCGCGCGCACACACACACACACACACACACACACACACACACACACACACACACACACACACACACACACACACACACACACACACACACACACACACACACACACACACTGTAGACTTGTACAGCCATACATGTAAAGTGATTATTACGATCATAAATTAAATATTGCAAACATTAATGTATGCACAGCGCCTGTGAGGATAATACCTCTGGTTAATATGAACGACCGGATAAATTGCTATCGACCGCGAAGTAGCTAAAGGACTTAAAACGGGTGCCTTTTGTTTGGCCAAGACGTGACGCAAGACGACATTATTTTGTTTGTCAAACGTTCCCCTCTGGCGGCAGTGGCGGCAACTACGGACAGCGGCGACGAATGCCATCTAGCGGCCGGACCAACAACTAACTGTCATGATTGTGCACGCCGCTTGCTGGCGTTGTAGTTGGTCGGGTCAGGGTGGAAACGCTTGTTATTTTCTTGTTGGTGTTTTGCTCGGTTGTACTGGCGATCTTGTTTTTTTTCTTGATGGTATGATACTAGTTCTCATGAGAGTTATCAAAATGTTTTTTTTTCTGCTGTTGAAATTTGCATTTTCATTTGCTCACGTTTGGCCATGGAGTCAGTTTGGCTGTTGTCGCTCCTGTAGCAAGTCGCTCGCCGAGAGGGGAGGTGAGGGGAGAAGGGAAGCGAGGGGACAGGGGAGAGAGGAGAGGGGAGGAAAGGGGTGCGGGAGCGGGCGGGTTACGGGGTAGTTTATGTTGGCGATAATTTGGGGAAATGCAAGAGAAGAGTGAGTTAGTAATACCTTCCCTTCCCTTCCCCTCTCCCACCTCCCCCCGGGCATAGGCCCTGAATAGGAGGGAATTTACGGCAGGTTAATAATTAATAACGTGAAGTCTTGTAAGTCTTCGGGAGGACAAGCCAACACACACATCTACTATGTTGACCAATAAATATTGCCTCAGCTACACAAAGGGACAGTAAATTATTGCCAGGCTGACACTAAACGCTCCTATTGCTCGCCACTATTCATTCACCGACCAGCCGTACACCTTGCTAACTCATTATAACCCTTATTGCCACCTTACACAAGGATGTGACAGTCGCCTGATCCAATCTCGAGAGCTTTAATCATCAGCGACCTTGTGACCCTGTGCCATAAGGGTGGGAAGGGCTTGACCTCTCCCGTTAAAACCCGGTGATTCTTAATCGCCTTTCCGCCAGGGCGCCGTAAAGGTGAGAATCGGTGGCCTTTCGTAATATTACTCCTTTTTTTTTCTCTCTAGATAATTTATGCCACGGTCTGACTAGACAAATTGAATGTCAGGATTTCTAATGAGCTTTATAGAAATCTATTTAACCAGGATCAGCGCGCGTTGTAGAGCGATAACAATAGCTATCGTAATGGGAAGTTTGTCTGACCCGTGGCCGAAATTGGAAGTTCCGAACGAAGGGCCGAAATCTGTTCGAAGCTGTCGCCACGACTTCGGTTGCGTCTAGACTCACCTGTACGAGTCTTCCTTTCTAATTTATTACTTTCTGAACAGTTGGAATTCGTATTGATAACGACAGTGTCCAAAACGGTCATAATTAGACTACAGTAGTATGCTATATATTGGTTTTCCTGCTATTATTGCTGTGATAATAATGTAATTCAGTAATAGCTACAACAATAAACATATTAATGATAATGAGGATAATGGTAACTATTTTCTTTTTAATAATAATGATATAATGATAATATTTCAGCTATGATTGTTGTTGTTTTCACTATTGTGATAATTAATTTCACTGTTTTTCCTGATATGTCTGGAGACAGCAATTCGTATTATTACCATTATTATCAATATCATATATCAAAGCGCATTATCATTCACATTGTTTATATTTTCATGTAGTAATTTTACCGTCACTCCTAATTCCAGTACCAAGTGAATAATTAATATCCGTGTTGTCGTATTTTTAGAATTTGATTTTCTCTTCATGCTAGCATTTTTTTTTTTTACAAACATTATACCAAGACTCATTCTTCATGTATATATACTCACAATAATAAATAACCAGATAAATCACGGTGTTGTATGTTGAAGTTCATGGGTGTGTGTGTGTTGAGAGGGAGAGAGTGGGAGAGAGAGAGGGAGAGAGAGAGGGAGAAAGAGAGGGAGAGAGAGGGAGAGAGAGAGTGAGAAAGAGGGAGGGAGAGAGAGAGAGAGAGAGAGAGAGAGAGAGAGAGAGAGAAATACAGACAGACAGACAGCGATTACTCTCTGGTCGTAACTCGTTTATGTGGGAATCGTAAGAGAGACGCAGTGTCAGTACGAATCAAGACTATCTACCTGTTGCCTGCGTTGGCGATGGATGCAGAACGGATGCACTGAGTTGGTACATTACGCACATGCACAAGCACACGCACACGCAGGGGGCAGACTCGCGTTTGGATGCACACACACACACACACACACACACACACACACACACACACACACACACACACACACACACACACACACACACACACACACACACAAATTGATAACATTGATATTAATAATAACCAAAGAAAAACAACGAAATAACAAATGAACGCATGATCATGTATATTACCCCCCCCCCCTCCCCTGGTCTACCACATCCGCTTATAGGCCTTCCCCCCCCAAACCACACACACACACACACACACACACACACACACACACACACACACACACACACACACACACACACACACACACACACACACACACACGTACACGGAAACACACACGCACACACATGTACGCAGACAAATAGCTCATTATTAGCAAGCCCGAGCAGGCACACTAGATTGTTATTACTAATGGCTCGACTCATTACAATGAACTAATATAAATAGAGTCTAATTATATTGGACCCACTCAGGAGCCATTTCGCCTCCCTTATTTTTGGGGATTTTTTTGGGATTTCATTATTGATGTTTTTCGGTTTTCGACTCGTTGGGGGGAATACGTCTGGTTTTGGTCGGGATTTGGTTCAAATGTTTATATACATTTTTAAAAAAAGATAAAAAAAAAATATATATATATATTTATCTCTTTATTATTATTATTATTATTATTTTTTTTCCCCCTCTTTTTTCATCTTCTTCTTCTATTTCCTTTTTTTCTTGTTTTTCTTTAATCTGTCTTAGTTCGTATGGTTTTGTTTTATTTTAATTAGACTATCATTTTCTATTTATTTATTTTTTTTCTTATCAATTCCCCCTTTTCCTCCCGTCCTTACTCACACCTCGAATACAGAAGCGAATGAGGGAGTTAAGGCGAGACGAAGATAATAGGCCTATTTATCTTTCCCTCCCGCCCCCCCCCCCCTTTTTCTCACAATCTCAAGCCCCCTTGGCCCCTTTCTCTGTTATCAGTTCTTATCTCAATCCGGGCACGCGCCTCATGCCCTCCCTCTCCCCCCCCTCTTCCCTTGACTCTTAACTCTCACACCTGCCTTTTCTCACTCTCTTTACGCTTCTTCCCTTTTTTATTGGTCTATTATCTTCGTTTTTTTTCATAGTAAAGAATAGTTTAAGGAAGAAGAAAAAAAATGCGTCTGAAACTGAAGTTCTTTTTATGGGTGGGGGGTCGGGTATGGTAGGAGGGGGGTGGGGGGGGTGATTATTTGTTCTATGTATCGACTCTGCTTATTTATCCCTTGACAGTTACAAAGGGTGAAGATTTATTGCTGAAATAACATGTACTGAATAACAAAAGTATAAAAAAAAAAAAAAAAAAAAATACGCGTACAGCTAAGATAACGTTTTGTGAACATTTATGAAGTGTGGAGATTTGTCATATCAGTCGTTCTGTTGGTGCAAGATGGCATGAATGGAGCGGGGGGGGAGGGGGAGGGGGGAAGGATGGGATGGAGCGAAGTGGGGATAAGGAGGGGGAGGAAGGGAGGGTTGGGAGGGGGAGGGGGGAGGAGGGGGAGGAAGGGAGGGTTGGGAGGGGGAGGGAGAGGAGCGGGAGGAAGGGAGGGTTGGGAGGGGGAGGGAGAGGAGGGGGAGGAAGGGAGGGTTGGGAGGGGGAGGGGGGAGGAGGGGGAGGAATAGGGAAGGGAGGAAAGAAGAGGCAGAATAGGGAGGTGACAAAGAGGGGTTGGGGGGAGGGAACGAGGGTGAAAGAGGGGTACGAGAGGGAGGGGGGAAGAAGGGAGAAGGCGAATGAGGTGTTACGAATGTGGGGAAGAGAGGGAGGAGGTACACAAGGCAAGACGAAGGAGGTAAAGAGAAATGTGAAAGAAAGTTACTGTACTAGAATGGAGGAAGGAGAGAAAATGTAATAGGGAGGGAGAGAGGGTGAACTAAAGCAGAATTAAGTAAATACAAGAAGTCAGAAGGAAGCAGGAGAGGGGAGAGGGAAGAAGGAGGAGGAGGAGGAGGAAAGGGAGGGGAAAGGGAGTACACTGCGCTAGATTGTGGGGGGGGAGATGGTGGTCAGGGGGGGGGGGGTGACAAGCACATATGAGCATGTTATCAGCGTGGAAGCGACGCACCGGTGGTATCAAGAACGAAATACGGACATACGCACACACGCGCGCGCCCACGTCGATCAGTCACTTGCACACGTCAGTCACATTAGGGGGGGGAGGGGGGGCTGGGCTGTCGCTCTCTCTTTCGCTTTCTCTCTCTGTCTTTTATTTATTGATTATTATTATTATTATTATTATTATTATTATTATTATTATTATTATTATTATTATTATTATTATTATTATTATTATTATTATTATTATTATTATTACTATTATTATTATTATTATTATTATTATTATTATTATTATTATTATTATTATTATTATTATCATCCTCTTTATCATCGTTATCATCATAACTTCGACATTTTAAACTTTCGTCATGTTTACTTTTGTTATTTATCTTTTTTATCACCTTTTTCTTTCTCTCTTCATACATCATTGCAATTGTTATTTATTGCATTGTATCTCATTTGCTATTCTCCACTTTTATTTCTGGCACATCTATCACTTTAAAGACAGAAATGGAGGATAAGGGTGAAGAAGAAAAAAATAAACAGAAGATAGATAGATAAAGAGATAAACAAGGCATAAGAAAAATGAAAAGTGAAAGGGTTGCTCGAGACGGGAGGGAGGGGAGTGGGGGAGGGGAGGGGGGCCAGCGGTGGAGGTGGGTGGAGGGGGAGAAGGGGAAGGGGAAGGGGAAGGGGAAAGGGAAGGGGAAGAGGAAGGGGAAGGAAAGAAGGAGAAGGGGAGAAAGAAGGAGGGGAAGGAGAAGGAGAAGGAGAAGGGAAGGGGGAGGAGAGAAAGAAGGAGGGGAAAAGGAAGGAGGGAAGGAAGGAGGGAACAGGGAGAAGGAGAGAGGACAGGGAGAAGGGAGGAGTAGGAGAGGGGAGGGGAGGGGAAGGGAACCAGGAGAATGGAGGAGGGAGGAGGGAGGGAGGGAGGGAGGGAGGGAGGGAGGGAGGGAGGGGCGATTGCATGCAGTCTTATTCCTTGCATTTACTATTAAGAGAAAGAGAGAGAAAAAAAAATACAAAAAAAAGTCATGATTGTTGGAATAATGTGAAAATGACCCCGATAGACCGAGCGGCAGTTACCAGCGGCGCAGGGGAAGGGTATACAGTGCCTGATGGTGATGTCATAGTGATGTAGTGGTGCCAGTCCAGTGCCAACAGTGCCATGGTGTGGGAAGAATGGGGGTTAAGGGCCATAGTTTCTTTTTTTTCTTTACTTTTTTTTTTTTTTTTTTTTTTTTTGCTTGAAGCGTTCGTAAGGAAGAGTAATTATGCGTTGACCGGTATGGTGTTATGAGCATTCACGCAATTATTACTATGGTATTTCCTTATGCTATAGGGTACCCTCGATAATCAACTGCTAAACTGGGGGGTGGGTGGGTTAGGGGAGGGGGATGAATGTGAATGACCATGTTTTATGTGGTAGGATAATGTAGATTAATATAACATGTGAATTTTCATGAGGTTATTCGACACGTATTTTTTATTTAGCTTTCGTATTTTCTCTCTTACAATTTTTTTTTTATTACATTCAAAGCACGAGTTCTAAGGGTGATGGTTAAGGACTCCTCGTAGTCTAACGTCTCAAGCATGGAGCTACGAGGGTGAAGGGTGAAGTGTCCAACTCACCCTTCTCAGAGCACAGGGTTAAGGGTGTTGCATTCATTTGCCTCTGAAACGCGAGTATTAGGGTGATGTAGGCTTTTCCCTTTAGAGATGAGAGATTTAGGGTGAAGGAAATCTAGGGAGAATGCATTTTGTGATGCGAGGAACTAGGGTGGGAAAGGGAGAGTGCCCTCCCTCGGAGATTTAAGGGGCGAGGGTGAAGGGCGAAGTGAGTTTCCCTTCGGTGACGCGAGTGCTAAGGGTAAGAGAGTGAAGTGCGTTCCCCCAAAACACACGAGTGCTACTTCCCTTAATCACGCCTTCTTTATAGTTATTATCCCTGGCCTGCTTGCCGCGGGATTTACGACCTTAGCGACGGCGTAGACAAGGGTCGTTATCGCATGCAAGTGCAGGTAGTTAGTGGCCACATCTTGGCTTGTAGTAGGTGACGAAGGCAGTTATTTCGTGGAGGTGTAGCGAGCGCCCGTAAGGCTCATTTTGCGTGTTCTTGCAACGGCGATATGACCTCTTTCCGTGGTCTCGGGGCATGAAGGTATTCACCCACATCACGACTTCTTAATGTTGTTTGTTCGTGTGAACTAAAGGGGGCAGTAGAGGTTGGCGTTGGTAATGTTGGTAGCTGGCTAGATAGATAGATAGATAGATAGATAGATAGATAGATAGATAGATAGATAGATAGATAGATAGATAGATAAGGAGAGAAAGACAGACAGACAGAGAGAAGAGAGAGAGAGAGAGAGAGAGAGAGAGAGAGAGAGAGAGAGAGAGAGAGAGAGAGAGAGAGAGAGAGAGAGAGAGAGAGAGAGAGAGAGAGAGAGAGAGAGAAGTAAAAAAGAAAAAGGGGAAGAAAAAAGTGAGCGGGCGAATAAGTCGAAGGAATAAGAAGGCGAACCAATGAATAAAAGAAAAGTAGAAAAGAAGAAGAAGAAAAGAAAAGAATACGAGAGCGAAGAAAGGAAAAAGAAAGAGTAGGAGGGGAGCCAACAGGTACGATGGGGAGGGGAGGGGAAGGGAGGGGAGGGGAGGGGGACGACTTCAGGCACCGAGGGGAGGTAGGGGGAGCGACAAAGGGGGGGGAGGAGACGGCAACAGGCACTGGGAGAGGGGGGGGAGGCGGAGGCACTTAGGGGGAAGGGGGGAAGCAAGCACCAAGGAGAAATGGGGGCTGGCACCAAGGGGGAGGGGGGGGGCGACAAAGAGGGGGGAGGGGAGGAGCCGACAAAGGGGGGAGGGAACGGGCGACAACAGACACAGAAAGGGGCTAGATAGGTGTGGGGGGGGGGGAGGGGAGAGCGACAAGCACCCAGGGAGAGAGAAGCGACAGCAGGCACCGGCAAGGGAGGGAGGGGGGAAGGGGGGGAGGGAGCGAAGGGATACGACGAGAGGGCGGCCGAAAGCGGGGGAGGGGAGGGGGGAGAAGAGAGGGGAGGGGGAGGGCCCAGCGGCGACACACCTGCCGTAGATTTCGCAGGAGCGAGGCGTCAACCCGCCGATTATGGTCCCTTCTGGAGATATATTTCCCCGGGCGACCAAGGGCGGCGCATAACGTTATTTAACTCCACGAAACACAACCCCGTGGATAGGGTGATGAAACCCGTGATTGCAACCACTTGTAGAGAGCTGCAAGAGACTCGTGTGATTTGTACATTATCAATTTTTCATGACTTGTTTATTATTTATTTGAGCGGGGAAAGGGCGGGTGGCTGGGCGGGCGAGCGGGCGGTAGGTGAGTGGGCGGACGGGCGGAGAGCAAGATTGTAATGCAAGTATGGAAGGGAAATGAAGTCCTTGGAGAGAGAATGGGCGGTGTGGGCGGGCGGGCGGGCGGGCAGGGGGGTTGTAATGTAAGTATGGAAGGAAATGAAGTCCTTGGAGAGAGAATGGGCGGTGTGGGCGGGCGGGCGGGCGGGCGGGCAGGGCGGTTGTAATGCAAGTATGGAAGGAAATGAAGTCCTTGGAGAGAGAATGGGCGGTGTGGGCGGGGGATGAAATAGATGAAGTGATTAGATGACTCAGGTCGGTCGTTCGTGGGTGGCAGACACGTACATTATGCGTAAATGCGTGTACGAATCCATATCAACGTCTGTCTATGTCTGTATGGGCGTGTGGATTTTATTATTGTTATCATTATTTATTCTTATTATCATCACCATATTAGTGTCACGGTTACTTTTATCATTATTGTTTTTTGTGTCTATATATAACTACATGTATTTCTACATAGATATATATCATTCTTTCTTTATCGGCTTGCAATTATTATAACATAATGTAATATTAACCAAAAAGTAATGGTTGTAATGATCGTAGTGACGGCAATGATAATAGTAACAATAAAGATAAATTGGCACATTAATAATAATAACAGTAGTTGCCATCGTTGTTATGGTTACCATTATTATTATTGTTTTTGTAGATGCAGGTTTTGCTATTTCTGCAGTCTGCTCTCTCTCTCTCTCTCTCTCTCTCTCTATCTATCTATCTATCTATCTTTCTCTCTCTCTCTCACTCTCACGCTCTCCTCACTCTCTCTCTCTCTCTCTCTCTCTCTCTCTCTCTCTCTCTCTCTCTCTCTCTCTTCTCTCTCTCTCTCTCTCTCTCTTCTCTCTCTCTCTCTCCCTCTCTCTCTCCGTGACACAACCCCGCTGACGCAACACCTACGCCACGGGGGTTAGGGTCACGGGAGAAGGGGGGGGGGTCTCATTCGAGGGTTCCCTTCCTTTCCCCTCATAACGCTGACGTAACGCACGTGTCACGGCCAGGGAGCGTCACGTAGTCGCAGCCGTTAGGGGGTGCGGGGGGGGGGGCAAGGAGAGAGAGAGAGAGAGAGAGACAGAGAGAGAGAGAGAGTGAGAGATAGATAGATAGATAGATAGATAGATAGATAGATAGATAGATAGATAGATAGGAGAGAGAGAGAGAGAGAGAGAATAGGAAGAGGGAGAGAGGGCGCCGACTGACCAGCGTCCGCCCCAGGGAAGGTGGGTTAGTTAGGGGGTGGGCGGGAAGGAGGGGAGATGGGGGTGAGGGGGAGGGGGAGTGGTGGTGAGGGGGAGATGGGGGGGAGTGAGATCTAGACTTACCAACATGCGAAAGCGAAATATTTCACGTGTGGCAGGACTGAGGTTGTGTAGCGGGGTGGTTTGGGGGGGGGGGGTCCAAGGAAAGGCGGTCTGCGTGTGGGGTTGTGTCCAGACTGCTTTTGAGTGCATGCGGAAGAAGAGGTTGTTGGGGTTTGTTGTAGTTGTAGTTCAGTACTGGAAGTTACGTATGTGTGTGCAGGGAGCGTATGTGTATGTATGATTTTTATTTATGTGTATTTGTGCGCGTATGTTTTAGTGTATATTTGAATGTGCGTCCGTGTGTGTGTGCATGCGTACATGGCAGAGGGAGGTGGGGGTGTAGAGGGGTTGAAACTGCAAGTCATGCTCTGTATAGAAGGGGTTATTTATTAAACTTCCAGCCGCTCCTTTTTGGGGTTCGTGACCGGCTCGCCAAGCAGAGCTGTTGAAGAAAGGCTGTGACACCTTTTGTTGCGCGACTCTGCTAATTTGGCCTATTGTGGGTTTTAGAAGTTAGGTTTATATATATATATATATATATATATATATATATATATAATATACTATATTATATATATATATATGTGTGTGTTGTGTGTGTGTGTGCGTGGGTGTGTGTGTGTGGGTGTGTGGGTGATCTGTGTGTGTGTGTGTGTGTGTGTGTGTGTGTGTGTGTGTGTGTGTGTGTGTATGTATGTATATATACATATACGTATTCTGTAACAGCCTTGTACGACAACTCGCGCGAGGAAAGGAAAAAAAAAACTTATGAAAGTTATATTCAATAACAATCGCAGGAGAAAAGAAAGGAAAGCCTTAGAACTTAAAAAAAAGAGAGAGAGAGAGAGAAATAATGATGATTACTGTCAAATTCCCGTTTTCCTGAATTTGTTGTTTACATATTTCCAGCTCACTTTGTTGATGCTGTTGTGATTCTTCTCTCTCTCTCTCTCTCTCCTCTCTCTCTCTCTCTCTCTCTCTCTCTCCTCTAACTCTCTTTCTGTCTTTTCTTTCTCTCTCTTCTTTCTCTCTCTCTCTCTCTCTCTTCTCGCTCTCTCTCTCTCTCTCTCTGCTCTCTCTCCTCTTCTCTCTATTTCCTTTCTCTCTCTCGCTCTCTCTCTCTCTCTCTATTCTCTCTCTCTCGCTCCTCTCTCTCTCTCTCTCTCTCTCTCTCTCTCTCTCTCTCTCTCGTTTTCTTTCCTAATTTTTCTATTTTTTTTTGGTGTGGCATGGTCTGCTCGCATTACTGCGTTCGTTCCGTTCTGTTCTTCTTTTTTTTTTTCAAAAAATGAAAAAAAAGAAGAAGGAAAGAAAGGGAGGGAAGGAGAAAAGAAAGAAGAAAGAAAGAAAAAAGAGTTTTGTATTGCATTATTTATGTTTCTGCGGTGTTGGAAATGTTTATGGAAAATGAAAGTGTTTACTGTCGGTCGCTCTCGTTCGACTTCGCGACTGTTTTTTGTGTTTGGGGTTTGCGTGTCTTCGGATATTTGTTTTGTTTCTGCGCAACATGCGGATGCGTGCCTTTTGCATGCCCAGGTTTGTGGCTTGCGAAGGGTTCCTGCTGGGTTTTTTTTAATTGGTGTGTGGTTAGGTATATTATGAACATGTATATATATATATATATATATATATATATATATATATATATATATATATATATATGTATACACATATATATTTATTTAATATGATGTAATATGATATATGTATTATTACATATGTATAATATTATATATGTTTATACATATATACACACATATATACATACATATGTATATATATATATATATATATATATATATATATATATATATATATATATATATATATATATATATATGTATATATGTATGTATATGCATACACGCATAAACAAGCGCAGACACACACATGCGTAAGTGTATGCAAGTGCGCGTGCGTGGAGCGGCCCCTTGCAAAGCCGCACGGCCCCGGATAAGGGCATGAGAATATTCCTGGTGATCGCGACGGAACCCTCACAAAAACATCGGGCAATTATATATACAATTATGAGATTTTACGGCAATGCAAGCTTTGCTTTAAAGTTATTAAGGGTTATCCTGAAGGGGCGGGAGGCTTTATGGCCCGCTGTGGGAAAGGCCGGAGTTGCAACAGAGCCGCTGCAACTCTCTCTCTCTCTCTCTCTCTCTCTCTCTCTCTCTCTCTCTCTCTCTCCTCTCTCTCTCTTCTCTCTCTCTCTCTCTCTCTCTCTCTCGCTATCCCTCCTCTCTCCTCTCTCTCTCTCTCTCTCTCTCTCTCTCTCTCGGTGTTACAGTGTGTTGCACAGCCGGTTGCAGTGTGTTGCACAGCCGGTTGCAGTGTGTTGGAATGGCTAATTGGCTGGATTGGATGAGGCGGATGATGTGGAGGGAACGAGAGGGGATGAAATGAAAGATGCTTGGGTTCACGCGGAGGGATGAGATCGGGGGAGAGATTTATCGAGGGAGGGAGATAGCTTCGCGATTGCGGTAAAAATGGCGTTTTCTCTGCACGGATGGTTAGATATCTGTATAGATGAATAAGCTGATTGATGGATGGCCGACTGGATGGATGGATGGAGCTGTCACCTCGCCGGGGAAGGGGTGAGGGGAAGGGGTGAGGGGGAAGGGGGAGGGGGAGGGAGACAGGGTGATGTGTAGTTCACATGAATCACTAAGCTGTGACGAAGGGGAGGGCGCGAAGGGTGGGGGGGCCGCCCCCGTAATTAGTGTGTGACTGTGTGTGTGTGTGTGTGTGTGTGTGTGTGTGTGTGTGTGTGTGTGTGTGTGTGTGTGTGTGTGTGTGTGTGTGTGTGTGTGTGCGCGCGCGCGCGTATGTGTATCTTCTAAGGATGTATAAAATGCAGAAGAAAAGAAAAGTGATAAGTTAAAAAAAAAACTTTTTCACACTGACCTACGTGTACTCGTTACGCGAAAAGGTAAACGATTAGAGAGAAAAAAAAACCTAGTCGATAGTCCCGTGGGCTGAAACCGAAAATATAATGACCACGAGCATAAATATTTAGCAAACTCGAACACCAATGCTTACAACTCATGATTAAAGTCAGTGTCAACAAGCTTTCGGACAACACCCTGAAGGGACGTGGCGGCGTATCATTGGTTACCTCATTTTGAGCGGGAAGTTTTTTGATTGGTCGCCCGCGCTTCCATTTTCATATTTTGACTTTTGAAAAAATGATTGCTGGTATTGTTCGAGGTTCTTATTTTTATTTTTATCTCTTATTATGTTTGATTATTCGTTTTCTGGAGGAAGGGTTTTTGGGATTTTGTGTCTCTGTTTGGGGAGAATTACCATTCATAATTTGAGGCACGCGCGCGCGCGCGGACACACACACACACGTGTGCGTGCGTGTATGGACATTAGGATATTTGTATACAAGTATACGTGTACACATACACAGCTATGAACAAGGACACAGGATTTTCTTTTCCCATAAGACGTGGTCATCAATCTAGTCTTTTAAGTTCGTTTTTTTCCTCTCCTTCTTCTTCTTCTTTTACATCTGAATGCGTTGCTGATTAGTACATAACACTTAAAGGGTAATCGGAAACTACCCCCAGAGCGGAAGGGGTAAACAAAGGCGCCTCGGGAGGGGTGGAGGGGGCGGGGGTGGAGCGGGGTAGGGGGTGGTCTCTTACAAGGGAAGGGGGGGGGGGGTCACCGAAGCGGGTCAAGCCATTGTGACCTCTCGGCAAGGGTTACAAGCAGGTGGTTTTCGCGGACGACGGAACGACTCGCCGACAATGACCACGGCAGTGAATCGTCGAGGGGAATTGCGGGGGGGGGGGGTGAGGGTGAGGGGAAAGTAGGGGGGGATCCGAAAGACCTTCCACTCCCCCCCACCCTTCCTTACTACCCTCCCTCTCCCCCTCCCCCGCTTTCCCTTGAACGTGACCCGACGCTCGCGTGGGATTTTAACCCCTATGTCCCCCGGCCATAAGGGCGGGTGTGTGCCCTTGCATCATTAGCCACAATAGTGTATTATGGAAGCTGATGGAAGGGTTGTCTATGGTGGGGAAGTGGGGGCGGGTGGGGGCGGGGAGTGGGGGGATTAGGTATGACGGGGAGAGGGGGAGAGACCAGGATTAGAATTGAAGAAGCAATGGATGAAAAGAGAGATTGTGGGTGGATAGAGAAGCGCGAGGGGGAGAGAGAGGCAAGGGGGAGGGGGGGTGGGGAAAGAAGGGGATAGGGGAGGGGGGGTGAGGGAAGGGATTGGGATGGGGTGGAGGGGTGGGGAGAGGGGAAGGAGGGAAGGGGAGGGCGCGGGTTATAAATGGTCTCATGATGGGGCGAGGGATAATAGCGCCTGCAAGACACAAGGCGACCCTGGGGTGGTGACGCTAATGTCTGCCGAAGGGGGAGGGGGAGGGGGTATGGGGCGAGAGGGGTATGGGGTACGGGGCGATGGGGGGAAGGGGTACGGGGCGATGGGGGGAGGGAGGGGGTACGGGGGTTGTTAGGATGAGGAGCAGGAGGAGGGGGGGCAGGGGGAGGGGGAGGAGGAGGAGGGGGTAAGGGGGAGGGGTGTGATAGGCAGATGAGTAGAAGGGGGTAAGGGTGAATGGAGGGGGGGGAGGAGGAGGAGGGTGTTAGACGTCGCAAACCTCATTCTCCCCTCCAACCTCGCTTTGCTAAGCTGCCCACCCCCCTCTGAGACGGGGAGGCATCTGACCTCCTAATCTCCCCTGTTGCCTGCGTTTAAGAAGAGATTTATAACCCTTTGGGAGCTCTTCTTTACCCCTCCCCCCTCACCCTTTCCTTAAAACTGCTTCTCGTCAACCTCTCATGATCCTTCTTCCTCTATCAACCTCTTGGCGATGACGACGAACCCCACGAAACACTCCTGACGATGTAAATGAAAGGCACTGAATCTTCGCGAGTCGGCCCTGCTAACTCACCCCTTCGCCCACGTCCTTAGTAGAGCCACTCGCCAAACCCTGGACATCCAACCCCCTTTCTCCATCCCTCCTCCACCCCCAACATCCAACCCCAACATCCAACCCCCTTTCCCCATCCCTCCTCCACCCCCAACATCCACCTCCAACATCCTCCTCCTCATTTTTTCCTTCTTCTCTCTTTCTTCTTTTCTTTTTGTTTTCTTCATCTTTATTGTCGTTTCTCTTGATTTATTTGATCTTTTAAAAGGGGTATTGAGTTTGTAGTCATTCTGGTGTTGTAATCTCGAAGCTTCATTTGCATATACATCTTGCAATGCGTCATTCGTCATATCTCATTTATCCATTTATTTGTCTGTTTATTTATTTACTTCTTTATTTATCTATTAATTTGTTACTTTTCTCGTCATGCAGTCGTCTCTGAGTCGTCATGCACTGGGGTTATGTCAGGCGAGGCATGTCACGTGACTTCCCTGTAATATGTAAATCAGGTGGTTATTTTCCCTCTCTATATATATCTCTCTTCCCCTTCTCTTCTCATTCCCTTTTTTGTTTCCTCTCTTTCTCCCTCCTGTTCGTTCCTTCGTTCAGCTACTTCCTCTTATTATTCTCTTTCACTCTCCAAAAACCTTTTTATTTATTCTCTTTTCCACTATCTGTTGCTCT
This sequence comes from Penaeus monodon, assembly GCF_015228065.2. Classification (NCBI taxonomy): domain Eukaryota; kingdom Metazoa; phylum Arthropoda; class Malacostraca; order Decapoda; family Penaeidae; genus Penaeus; species Penaeus monodon. The sequence goes on along the minus strand of NC_051424.1, from coordinate 3,528,613 downwards.
CCCCTTTCTTGAGTTTCCCCCCTTCTAAAGCCTTTTTCGCTCGCCCCCCCCTTTTTCCTCCACCCTTTTTTCCCCCCCCCTTCTTTTTCCTCCCGTTTCAATTCCCCCCTCTTCTTCTCTGTCTTTCCCCTCCCTTCCTTTTTTCATTGCTTCTCGGCTCTCTCCCTCTCCCCTCGCTCCCCCTCTTCTCTCCCCTCCTCTCTCCCCTTCTCCCCTTCCCTCCCGCTTTCCCCTCTCCCTCCCTCGTCCCCCCCCTCCCCCCCCCTCCTTCCCCCTCTCCCCTTCCCTCCCTCTTTCCCTCCCTCCCTCTGTTTCTCGGCAATACATGTGAATGCTAAAGAATATCTCGCAGAAATTGAATACATTCCACAGACGTCATCGCCATTTCGCCCGTGTCACTCCGAAGTGTGTTTCTGATCTATTAAACAATAATAATGATAGTGACGTTGATAATGGAGGCGAAAATGAAAATTACAGTGATTTACAAACCAGGTGCGAGAGGGAGGGGGAGCAAGAGGGTTGTGGGGGTGATGGTGATGACGTGAGGGGAGAGGGGAGGACGGAGATGGAGAATGTGGAGAAGAGAAGAGAGAACGCAAGAGGTATTCAGAAAGAGAGGAGAAGGGAAAGGGAAAAGAGAAAGAAGAGATAGTAAAGGAGAAGACGAAGGTGGATGGCATAGGATAAGGAGGAGGGAGGGGAGGAGGAGGAAGGGGAGGGGAAGGATGAGGAGGGGGAGGATGGGGCGGAGGAAGGGGATGGCTAAGGATATAGTTCATGGCCAGTCTTGGCACCATTGTCATACCGAACAAAATATTGACACCAGTCCGCCTGGCCGTTGAGTATCGGTCGAGCTATTTTCAAACTCACTTCCCGGTCGTGATGTAAGTCTCGTAAAAATGAGTTCCTTACCGATCCCCTATTGGCTATCCCCGAATGTACGTGTAATGAGTTATGTGCGCCGCGCGTTAGTGTAATATCTATAATTATTAGCGAGCCTTGTGCACCGCAAATGCATATATTGTGTGCGTGCCTGTGCGTGAACGGTCCGCGCGCTCGCCCAGCCACATAACGCATAGAACCATGACACTATATATTTGCATATATATATATATAAGCATATCTAGTAGCACATACACACATGGTCCTAACCTCTCCTTCTCTCTCTTCCCCCTCTTCCAGGTATGGCACCCCCCCCGATGCCCGAACTGTGCGGACCGCCAGGTAAAGTATGGACCTTCTATATCTCATATGTGGAATGCAATACGCGAAGGATTTATTGGGAGGCAAATTATAGCCCCGAGGATGAAATGTGTCTGAAACTATGACGCTACAACGACTGTGTTTCTTTTTATTTTTTCGTTATTGTATTTTTTTCTCTCTCTGTTATGTTTTCTGGGGTTTTGGCACTGGCACTGGCCCTGGCCCTCTCGTCGGCGTCGGCTGAAGTTCGTCTGGTTTCTGTTATCCGCCTTCTGGGGGTTGTGGTTGGGTCCTGGTTGTGGTTGGGTCCTGGTTGTGGTTTTGTAGAGTTGTAGAGTTTTATTTGGCGTGAGGTGAGGTTGGTGGAGGTAAGGTGGAGATGGTGGTAGAAAGAGATGCAGAAGAAGGGGGATAGGAGGAAAAGGAGGGAAAATGGAAGAGGAAGTGGAGTTACAGGAGGAAGAGGAAGTGGAGTTGGTGGAGGAAATTGAGGTGGAGTTAGCGGAGGAGGTTGAGGTGGAGGTAGATGTGGAGGAAGGTGAATAGAAGGTGAAGGAAATAAGAGTAAAGATGTAGATTTTTTTTTTGTTTAGATAGAATGAGCAAGACAGGATAAAGTAAAAGGGAAGGAAAGAGTAGGGAAGACAAACGAGAAAAAAACAAACAAAGAATCATGAAGAGAAGAAGAAAGAGACAAAATTGATATATAAATATATATAATATAATTAGATAATATATATATATATATATAATAATAATAATATATATATATATATAGTAAGACGAAACAGGAGGAGGAGATGAGGGAAAAGGGG